>NW_009198276.1:7616-54565 GCF_000690835.1 Fulmarus glacialis
CCCTCCCCCTGCTCTTCCCACCCACCCCCGCAGACGGTGCTTTCAGCTCAGCAGGGCTGTGTTCAGCCCAGCCGTTGGAGCTGTGCTACATTCAGCGGAGCAGCAAGGCAGCAATCTGTAGGAAATTAATGAGCTGCAAACAACGCTGTGCAGCTGCCAGCCTGAAACAAGCCCGCTCTGCACGCTGCAGATACAATTATTATACATGAACAAAAGGAGCTGGAGCCGGGGTGCTTTGGCTCCGGTCACAGCCTTCTTGTGACCAAGATAAGGGCCAGCATGCTGAATCGCCACAGCAACATCAAAGTTGCATATCCAACCATTTACACAGAGCCAAGATATTGCATCTCTATCCAAGGCCCTGTGCATTTGACCGGGCTCACCGTTTTCTTCTCTTCTGTAGCACTGAAAACAGCACAGAGGATACTCAGTTACACCATTTCATTTCACTCTTCAGGGCTGTTTTAATTCTCTTTCTTACGGAATAAAAACACACTGGGAAAACCAAACAGGGCCATTCGTTAGCTTCCAGGAGCTAATGCCTTGGGAGGAGCTGCAGGTTCCCCAGAGGAGACCAGCCCTGCTGGGCTTGTACTTCAGAATCCAGAGCTTTGGACCCTAAAAAAGCCACCTCCTTATTCATAAACTGAACAAAAATCATGTCATCAGCCAGCTTTGCAGCAAAGAAGAGTGTTTCAGAAGGGTTAAATCTAGGAGCAGGGTAACCTTCAAGCCTCGCTTAATTCTGCCAATGACCCAGCTTCAACTCCCAAAGAGCCGGGCTGCCGGATGCCCTCCTGCCTCCCCTCGCAGGACAGCCCGGCTCAGCCCCAAACGGGAACAAGTGCTGGCATGACCACGTCAAACAGACCAAACAGACCACAGCCCGCACAGCCCTCACCCGCCCAAGTGGGTCTCCTTTAATCAACATAGTCCTCCATCATCTTACTGCTATAATTTCCACCCTAACACTTAGCCCCATCTCAGCCTTCACATGTGGATCCAGCTTTGTGGGAAGTGCTTTTTGCAAACCCTTCTAACCCATCCACACCAGAGACGGCTTGAACTCCTCCTGGGGTCCCTGGCTGACAGACAGGAGTCTCCTCCTGCCCTCTCTCTACCTCGTGGTAAGAGTTAGCACCAAGGCCCTTCACCCATTCTAAAAGCTTGCCCTACCCTCATCCCAACGAGCTCCTCAACTCTTGTTCCTCTTCTTGCTGTCTAAGCCTTCCTATTACAACTCCCTCAACACCTCAGACCTTAAACAATGCTCTGTCTTCTCCCTTCCAAGTTCTGACAGCACCACTGAAGAACTGTTTGACTTGACCTGTCCTGACAAAGCCCAGCCACGCTCCTGATGCACTTTGGCATATATCCTATCGAACTCCCACTGAATGGTGGGTTTGCAGGCTGGTATCACATGCTTCTCCCCATCTGGTTAGAACTGTAACTTGATAATAAAAAATAACCATTCTCCCAGCCCTGGTCTTCCACCCAGCTTGGTGGCAGATGCAGCACCCTTCACCCCAGCATCAGTAAACATGTCCTCAGGGGTTTAGCAACATGACACAACTGCTCTGAAGGCTAAAACCTCATGCAGACCTCTACAACGAATCCCTTGTGGTTTCAGAGGAGGGGCTGATGTTTAACGAGCTCCCCCTTTGCCCTCCTAGCCCTCTCACCTTAAAAACACAACTCCCTGACTCCATCAGGGGTCCTTCCCATTATGGGACCTAAAAGACTTTTTAGGGCTTGAAATCCCAAGATAAAGAGCTTCTGAAGAAAAAGGAGAAGGTACGCTTGATTTTTTTTGAGCTGATTTTAATTTTTTCTGAAGGGAGGTCCCATCCCAGCTCTCTACCCAGCCAGAACGGGTTGCAATGCCATTGGTGCCTGAGCATCGCTCCCTCCCTGCTCCAGCCTCCGCTTTCTTCCAGCTCGCTTCACACGTGCCCTGCAGTGAGTGTCAGCGCTCTTACAAGGAAACTGCTATACGCCGGGGAGACCGGCAGGAGCGGGAGCCTTCTGCTCTGTCTGTTTACCAGGGTGTCTGTCTGTGTTTATCAGTGGCTTATTCTATTTTTCAGATGCTGTCCCTAGCTCTGCTCCCTGCCATCACACTCCCCCCGGCTTCCTTAGCCACCCCAAAAAGGCACTGCTGTAAAATGTATGCTGAGAAAGAAACTCTCTCTAAATGCTAAAAGCCCCCGAAACTGATGCTGATCGCCCACAAACTGGATCTGAACATGCGCAACTGGATCTGAAGATGCGCCTCGTTGGTCTGAGGTTCTCCCCTGGCTTCGCACCCGTGGGTAGGCAGCACTTATCTTTGCTCTCCAGAAGCAGAGCTGAAGCAGAGAGGATATCAAAGACTTGCTTGGCTTCATAGGCAGCAATCAGCTGGAGCAGCCGGGAATGAAACACACGAGCGAGAGCCCCCCGAGTCGCTCCCCGGGCACTCGCCCGGCCTCCCCGCTGCCAGGGAACACCCCTCGCACCCGGGGCTGCTGCCGGAGCGGCGCAGCGCTGGCTCCAGGCCGGAGCACAGCAGCCTGTTTCTGTCCCGCGGCCCATTTGCAGCAGCATGGCCGGTGCGCAGGGGCTGGAAGAGCACAACAAGAAGTGCCCCTGGCCTGCCAGGTCCCTACCCCACGCGTGCCCTCCTGGGCGGGTGGGCGCCGCCAAGCAGGGAGCTCACCAGCTTGGGTCTGTGAATCCAGAGCCGGGGCCTGAGCAAGACATTTCTGAAGCAGTCCAGCAGCCCACTTCAACTCAAGCTGTGCAAGACTCAAAATCATGACACTGGACTAGGAGGAATGAGGCTGCCTGGGCAAAACACCACTTGCCCTACTCTCACAGCAAGACTGAATGCGAGTTGCACATCCTACAACAGCAGAGGAGAGCCTCTGAAGGCCTGCAAACCACAGGCACTGGCTTTTTCATGGTCCTAATGTTGAGAAGGGTCTGCAGAGCCAGCCTTGAAGCCAGAAATAACTCCCCATGGAGGACTTAGAGATGGTCTACAGCAGAGATAGCCTGCAGCTGCAAAGGCTGGCTTTGTCAGGCACACTTTTGTCAGGCGCCTACAGAGAACCGAGTCATATCCCATTTCCAGCAAATTAGAAATAATCCTGGTTTGGTTTTTTTTTTTTTTTAATGTTTATTTATCAGTTGGTGCCTCCTGCAGAGACAGACATTTGGAGATCTGTGACTGGAAAAAAGGAGGGAAAAAAAAAAGCTTCTAATGATATTGCCATCTCTTTAAAAAGCAATGATAGTAACAGTCCCTACAAGCCCTTGGAGCTTCACATACGACTCTGCTCTGACGGAGTGTGACTGTACAGGACGGCAGCGTTGGGCTCTATTTTAATTTTAGCCCAACTGCTCCAGATCAAATTTTCACAGCCTCCAAAGAAAGAGATGGCTTTTATTAGAGACAAGATTTATTAGTCTACAGTCGAGCTGGACTCTTTCCTTCCCATGCCTCAGCACAAATAACAACAGTTTTGCAGGCTAAATGAGGCTCTCCTGGCCATCTGTGAGACCCACTGAAGACTGAAAGATTGCCCAGGTGTAATTCAGGATAAAATCTGTTTTTTGGAGCATTTGATACTGCTGGGATTCGATGCTGAGAGAGAGAGGGCCCAGCCCCATGTTTTAAGCCAAGAAATCCTGATAGTGCTGAGACATTAAAACCTCCTCTTTTTTTGTCTTCCACTGCCAGCAAACCTGATTTGAATTGACCAAGAGTGAACATGTTGGGTGGTTTGGGTTTGTTTTGTTTTGTTTTTTACAGTAAGTGCAGATTTCAGATCCTTCAGTGCCTTGTGTTCCTCAAACAGGGAGATGGGCTCAAATGCAGTCCTTCCAAAAATGGAATTTTTGCCAGATTGCACCCAAGATTGGATTCACCCTGAGCATCTATGACACCATCTAGCTCCATTTCCTTCTTTTTGGGGGCTATGCACTTATATATGGCATTGCTTTCCCCCAAAATATTCATGACTAGGAGTGCAGCGCTGCCCATCACTGAGCTCAGATTAGTTTCTTCCTACCCCTACAGGTGTTAAGGTTTTGCTCAAGTCAAGAGAGATTTGTTATCTTCAGTCTGATCAAGAGATGCCTGTTCTTTGAAGCCCCTGGTGCTCTGCAGAACTATGCCACCACCCAAAAGCTTGCTTGGCCATTAAGGCCAGCTCCATTCGCTGCATCTCCCCCCGTGCTCAGCTCTAGCAACCCCAGGGGCTGCCGGGGGCTGCCTGGCCCGAGAGCTTTCCCAAGCGGGACATGTCTTTTGGCCGGTGGTGGTTCCCAGCAGGCCTCCATCAAGGTGAGATGTACAGCACACCCCTGTCCCGTCCCACCCCTCTTATGCAACCACCGCTGGCTAAAAATACAGCCACAGCCCCTGCAACCCTGGCACCAGCGAGATGCAAATTTAATGAGGCTTCCATGGCAACGGGCTTCACTTTGGCAGGGACCAGGATGCAGGGGACAGGGATGCTTGGGGGGAGAGGTGCTCCTCGGCCAGGGGAGAGCTGCATGGTTAAAAACTTGCAGCAGTGAGGTTTGAGGTTTTTTCCTTGCTAGTATTAATAAAATTGCCAAGCATTCGATTCAGTTAGCTGCAGCCAAAGAGGCAAGCTGTGTAGTATTTTTAACAGACAAACCTGGACCTATTTCTGTCATGAGGCTAAATATTTACTAGTCAGCCTTAATTAAACCCACAGGCAGAAATGTTAAAATAGGGAAAAATCAAGGAGCCTGTTTCAGTCTACCAATACCATAAACATCCTTTTCAGTAAAAGGAGCTCGGGCTCCTGCCAGAGCTCACAAAATACAGTGGCAGAACCGGCCGCTACAGAGCCAGGAGACTTGAGGACAGCTAAGGTCACGGAGGAAGTGGCGTTGGTTGATGTTTCATGGATGATGTCCTCTGTGCCAGTGCAGGGGGGGAAAGAAAAAACCCAAACAGGAAGAAAAAAAACCCCACAGCTGATGAAAAATCAGGGATAAAAAGATGTTGTAAGCCTGGCTTTCAAAGAAGAATAAAACTGAGACTATTGCCTCCTGTTCTCCATACTGATCCTCCTAACCTGTGTGTAAGAGTAAGGATACATGCCAGCTGAAATCCCACTTTGGTGTGCATAGCTCTAAGTATTAGATCAGCAGGGGCTGCCCTGTGGCTGACGGGGGTTTAGGGATCCATGGATTATTTCTGTGAAATGTGGAAAGTACCTCAGAAAAGCTAGCCTCTTACTAGTTGGCTAAATTTGCTATTCAGAGGGTGACGCCTTCGCTGGAAAATGCCCATGGGGTCACAGATGAAAGCTCCTGTTTCCATTATAAATGTACAGTATTTTTCCAAAATGCACTTTGTTTTCAGGAATTTTTTCTTGTTTCATTTATAGAGTAATACACCACCCTGTACTGGTACACTACTTCCTGTCAAAGGACCAAAAAGAATAAAAGCCGCTCAAAAAATAAAGGTAAATACTAACATTTGCACTTCAGTCATGAGAAGCTGAGGGATGGAAACATTTCATGGGGAAAGGGAATGACCAGCCTCCACCCAAATCTACGTATTTGGCGCTGGGAACATAAAAAAATCAAGGCCCTCAGAATTGCAGCTTGTTATTGAAAATTCTGGGGAAAAATCAAGTGCCTATAAAATAAAGCACCCCTAAAATCAAGCACTCTAGCCAGGCGCCCAAACCTGGTTTGAACCCCATATATCTGAATGTTAAAGACAAAAATCACTGTTTCCTACTTCTTTTGGCTCAGCTCCTCATATTCAGGCATCTTTCAATTCAGAGCAATCTGCCCAGTACCCTTCTCCAGAACGAGCCATTCCTGTTGATGTGAAAAATCATCACTTGGAGGCACCTAACCCTTGCATAAGCTGATTTTGTATACATTAGCTCCCATTAGTTATGTCTTTCCTGCTAAACCAGGCTCACGTCCTGTTACAAGCCTACTGAAACACAGCATGAAACATTTCACAAACCATAACAGAAAATCATCTCTCTGCCCCACGGAAAGTGCCTGCTGCCAGGATGAAACGTGGTGCGTGTTGAACTACACACAGCACCAAAACCGATGCCACAAATTAAGATGCTGAAGCCACCGGGGAAGTTTAGCGACATAAAATGTCATTACCCATGCAGAAAACTGGCCACCGCTGCTTGCTAATGCAGCGGTGCCTCCAGCACTGCAGCAGCCCTGGTCCTGACCACCTCTGGTCATCAACCTGGGAAGAAAATGCCGCCTGTTCAGGAATCCCCCTTCCCTCCTTCCTGCTTCTCCTGTCACAAGGCTGCTTGGCTGCAGCCTTGCCATCAATCTCCCCCCGAGCTGCACGCAGGGTTGACGGGACCTCCCAGCCTCCGTGGCACCAGGCTCACCCTGGTTCAGTAAAGCCGGTCTCTGGAGCTCACTCTGGTCTCCTCTTTGGAAAGGTGATGGATATACAGGTTAGCTCAGACAGACCTGCTTTCTCAGGAAATGTAGTCTGAACCATAATGGTCACATTTCCTCACAATTTTTCTCCTTTCCCCTTGAGAGCTCTATCAAAAATAACTTTTGACATGAAATAGGCCTGGGCAATCAGTACAGTGATGCAATTCAAAACCCAAACTCATCACCCCGCTGAGTTCTGAAATAAATGAGCGAACATCAAGGCTCTGTATGTCCTTCTCCGGGATGACAGATGACGGTGCGAGGGAGGAGCTGGTGCAGCATCTCCTTGATCAAAGGAGGTGCCTGGGCTGCTGGAGCGCAGTACTGGTGGGGAATGGGGAAGTCAGCCATGTCCACACCTTCACTTAGATGAAGGCCAAGATCGGTTTAAAATTACAGCACAAACCAATATCATTCCCCATTACGTGGAGTTAAATTACGAATGTCACATAGTGAGAGCATCGGCCTCTTCCATTTCAAGCTCCTTAGCTTAACCTAGATTTCCTAATCAGAGGAATTGCAGCACTGGAGATGCCACCATGTGGTCCTTGCTCTGCCTCTGCCAGTGTCCTCCTTTGCGACTCCAAAAAAGCCACCTTCCCCGCTTGTAAGATGGGAACAAGCGCTCCTTTGCCTCTGACGCACGTCATAAGCACGAATGCATTAATATTTCAAGGCGCTTCAATATATGGGGGAGAGAACGCTTGAAATGCGTAAATAAACAGAAGCCAGGTTTTTAAGGAGAGGTAATATGCTTTACTAGCTCAACTGTATGAGCTTCTGAGCATAAGCTATTTGTGCCGAAAATGTACTCAGTTTCAAATTTGGGATTTCTGTTTAAGCCTGTAAAAAGGTTTGCATTGACTCAAATTGCCTTTTCCTGGGAACTCACACCAATCAGCTGGGCTCATATTTCCTCTCCCTAGAGACTTTGCCACTCTCATATCCTTAGGCCATCACAGTTTGCAACAACATAAATAGCTAATTAGCTTTTTACTTAAAAGTAAGAAAGCAATCAAGCCAGCACCCTCATCAGCTTCTGGAATCACTTCAGCTCTCCACCACGGCTCTGGCTTCAGACAACAAAATATTTGCTGCAACAATATATTCCACCATAATTGTACCATATTTGTAGCTCCAGTCATAGGGAAGGCAGCACACAGAGAGATAATTTGCCCTATAATCACCCGCCTTGCTACACAAGATCATACAACCTAGTGAAACAAACACTAACTTATAGGAAATGGCAAGACATGGAACTTAATAATAATAGGCCAAACCCTAAAGAAGGTTCTTGAGCATCTGTTCAATCCTCACCAGGACTGAGGAGAGCCTGCCTGAGAAAAACTCCTGTAAAACCCGACCTCAGTCTCACAGCTAGAGTAGGTGTTAGCTTTCAGGTAATAGGAAGGTGCTCCCAGTCTCTTTAAAAGAGCAGAGCCCAGGTGAGTCTACCAAGGACGTCAGAAAAGCACAGTATGTATGGAGATGACCGGTCATGCTGCAGGACCCAGAACCATGTAAGCCATCAGAGAGACTCCCCTGCAGAGCCAAGGCCCCTTCCCTGGAGAACAGGACTGGAGAAGATGCCCCAGAGCATCCCAAAGCACCACCTCTCCTGCCTGCCCTCCTCCAGCCACGCTGCTGAGTGCTGTCATCCTCAGACAGACTGGAAATCTTGCTTTACTACATATGCAAAATATATAGAGAACACCTTTTTTGGCCTTAAAGCAACTCACGCAGGCTTCGCATGTGGGTTGTTTTCACGCCTCACAGTGAGGCAGATAACTCTGGCAGGTTTCCACCTCACCAGGCAGCTCAGCCACCTGGCATCAGACATCCTTCATGCTTTTTTGTGTTCTCTCCCTTTCCAGGATTTATCCTTAGGGATGCTCTTAGCAGACAGTCTTCCTGGACACTGTCCCCATTTTCCTTCTCTACCCACCCTTCCCAGCTCTGCTCCCAGCAGTTCCTGTGCAAGGCTCTCTGGATCCCCAGGAGGACCAACGCGGGACCAGCCAGCAGCACAGAGGCAGGCAGGGAGCTGCCTGTAAGGGGGGCAAAGCTGTCAAGAGGGGACAAGCTTGGCTGCCATGGACCTTCTCTCTCTGCTGGTAGGAGGGTGTCCCACAGCATGACACCAAGGCAGGGACACGTGGCACATAACCCGAACGAAGGCTGGGGTCGGCTCAGCTCCTTAGTCCACTCAGGAGCCCTGCTGTGTCCCCAGCTCTCACCAACCAAAAAGTCAGCAGATCTGTCAAGAACGATAAAACCTAGCCACGTGCCCTTAGACCTCTGCTTGTTATCAATTATGAGGCTCGCTGACAGAGCTTACAGGCTTGCTGAGAATAGGAAGGCCACAGCCATTTCAAGCAATCTGGTCTCTCACAGGACCCTTAACATCCCAATGCCTCACACACTTTCATGCATTTACCCTTGCAGCATGCCAGTGAGATGGGAACCAAAGGAAGAATTAAGGCAGGAGCTGTGGCTCCCACCCACAGTGCCCAGCAGGCACCGCAGAGCTCCTGTGGCTCCCATGCGGCGAGAAGACCCTCCCCTAGACAAGGCTTCCTGTAGCTGGCAGCTGGGGATGGAAAATGGTGCCTCAACACTGCCAGGGTCTGATGCCTCCAACCAGATTGTTCAGAGAGATTTCAGTGGCTGAAACTCCCACCCCATAAAGCAGAAGAGTGTGTAGCTCCCCATGGCTGCACCAGGCCATCAGGAACGGACCCCTCTGAGCAGGGCCACATTGGCTCCCGGACAGAAACCCCAGTGTAGCCAGGACCACTGGAGTTGGTGGTAAGCTGAACTTACTGAACAAGCATGTCTTTAAACCTACCAGGCCCAAGGCTTGGAGAACGTGCTATGGTTTTGAACCACTTGCAAACGCATCTCTACTACTTTACTGCTCTTCAAACACCAGTAACATGTGGGCAAGGAGCAGGCAAGCTTTGCCTTGTATTTGGCTTGATTTTCAAGAGCTCGTAAGACAAGACTACACCCAAAGATAGAGAGAAGTATTTTTTTCATATTTGGTCTTATGAATAGGCACACAATCTGGTGCGCTGGCTGCAAAGGGAAGTCTGTAGTAGATTACACCCTCCTTGCAGGCTGTTGTTGATTTGGGTCAGGCAATAGGAGAAGAAAGAGGGATAATAAAATCATTGCACTTTTTTTTTTCTTTTTTTTTTTTTTTTAAAATACTCTGGATGTTAGAGAACGAGCTCGAGATGAAGTTTCTGTTAAAGCATGCTTAACAAGCGACTCTGGTCTGCATTTCACACATAAGTGATTCTCTCACGTGAGTCCTGATCATCACTGGAGAACAGCCTGCCAGAAGTACCAAAGGGGACATATTTGTAGTATATGTCTTGGACAAAAGCCTATCTTCTGCATAAGGTAGCTAAGAAACGATGCCTAAACTAAGCCTCGTCTTACTACCCAAAGTGAAGACATCTACAGGCAGAAAAGCCCTGCTAGCTATTGTTTTGTGAAAGGGAAGGAAAAATAACCTCTGTGATGGAAGAGGAGGAAACATCAAAGACTAAAGCAGCAACAGCAGAAAAGCTACAGGCTGAGTGAGAAACAGGATTCGGTCTACGCCAGTATCTGGCTCTCACCATGTTCTCTTATCCCAGCCAGCTCAATCCTGGGGCTAGGGACTGAGGGGAAGGTTTGCTTTTGTCCTTTTGGGTTTTACTTTTCAATCTAACTGCTCAGGCTAAAAGGGGCACCATATATATAAATTGTCAAAAGGAAAATCATTAGCTTGAAGCCCTGAAGAAGACACTCCTGAGGGCTTGTACCAGCTCCCACATTACTGCTAGCGTGCCATGCTCACTTCCCACCCCATGTTAGCAACCTACCCGCTGCTTTAACGTCATTTTCTGAAGAAGCTGAGCATGAACTCATAAAAGAGACCCTGTCTGTTAAGCTCAATGGGAGGAAAAAAAATCTCACATAAATGTAGTGAAGTTGTGTCCACTCCTACATACACCCAAGGAGCCTGCCATACTCCCTAGGAGAAACCTCTGTTTGTCGCAGCATGGATCTGCACTCTCTTTTCTCCTAAGCCCTGACACAACAGGCTGCAAGGCTGCGTTTATTGCTCTGTCTGGTATCTTCTCATTTGGCTCTAATCCCCTCCAATATATGTGCAATATTTCAAATGCTCTTGCAGAGATGAGGCTCTTCTGAAGACCTGACATTTTTATAGCCCTGGCAAGCCATCCATTTCTATTTAATTTAGTTCTTGCCACAAATAAATATATGCACTGAGATTTACATATGGGTAGACTGGCCAATATTTTCAGGCTTACATGCTGAGGGCTGCATCTGTACTGCAATCACTGCCGTAACTACAGGTGGTGTCAAGCTACTCATGTTGGCTATCACCAGCTAGATTGGGGGCTGCTAGCAACATAGCCACAGCAGCGCAGAGCTCCTCACAGGCCAAAAGCTACCTGCAAATCTGAGGAAAAATTAACTGACTGTTTTGCTCTCCAAGCTACTGCAACTGTTTTAAAACTCTCAGGTCTCCTTCTACAAGATGCAGTCACAGCACAGACATATCCAGAATTAAAGGCCTAAACCAGAGGTTTTTATCTTTTCGGCACACCAACCGCCCCCCAAGATCCTGCGTAAACACAGCTCCCGCTGCCTCTTCACGTTTATAATCTCCTTACCTCTGCTTGAGAGTTTTGGCTGTAGCTCCTCCAGACTGCTCAGTAGAGTACACAAAACCCCTGCCAGCCATGGATGGAGGGTCTCCTTGATGTCAGGACCTAGCTGGTCCAGCCTACACCACCGTGGCCGCCTCTATTATCACCGCAGCAGGGGAAGGGAGGGCTGGACCAGAAAGCACTTGATCTCTCCCCAGCTGGCACCAGTTAGGACAGCCCCTGCCTGCTCCCACCTGGGCTAAGGGGTGAAAATCAGCCTTCAGGAAAGTGGTGGGAGGGTCTACTCAACCTCTCCTAACTCTGTGGGGCTGGGCTTGAACTCTTAGTGGGTGCTGTCTGGGTTGGTATTTTCATTTCCTAGCTGGGTATAAAATTGTTTCTTCACAGAGCTCTGTGGCTACACGGGTGGGAGATGACTTTTCTTGCTAGCAGCACTGCGATGGAAAGGGACAAAAGCAAAGGAAGAGAGCAGGTTCAGGAGGCTCGTGGCTATGTGGAAGATGAGTATGTAAGTGATTTCCTAGGAAAAGTGCCAGACTGGCTTTGAGAAAAACAAGGAAATAAGAGCTTAAAGCTGCGAAAGCAGAGGCCTGATCAGCACACTGCCTTCTTCACCTGTCCTGTGCCCCGCAACAGCCAAGCCCAGAGCTCCAGATGTAGTCCTGAAACCCTGCCGGTGCTGGGTTTCAGATTCAGAGCTGCTCTTCTCCCACGGCTCCTGGGGAGCACCCTCCAGGCAGCAGCCTTGCGTGGGATGCTGGGCGCTGGTGTGTCTGGGTACCAGCAACCATTTCTCTTTGCTTTGTGACCTTTACTGGGAACAACAGTGTAGTGGAGGGTGACCAACTGATGAATACTTCTTTCTTAATCACATAGTGTTTACCCTGGTGTGGGTGAATGTAGTGAATGAGACTGAAACTGCATCTGGAGAGAAACAACCACAGGCACCAGTACATGCTGGGGGCTGCCCAGCTGGAAAGCAGCTTGGCAGAAGAAGACCTGGGGGTCCCATGAGCCAGCAATGTGCCCTTGTGGCAAAGAAGGCTGATGGTATCCTGGGCTGCATTAGGAGGTGTATTGCCAGCAGGTTGAGGGAGGTGATCCTTCCCTTCTACTCAGCACTGCTGAGACCACACCTGGAGTACCGGGCCCAGTTCTGGGCTCCCCAGTGCAAGAGAGACATGGACATACTGCAGAGAATCCAACAAAGGACCACAAAGATGATTATAGGACTGGAGCATCTCACCCATGAGGAAAGGCTGAGAGAGCTGGAGCTCTTCAGCCTGGAGAAGAGAAGGCTCAGGGGGGTCTCATCAATATATATAAATAACTGAAGGGAGGGTGCAAAGGGGATGGAGCCAGGATCTTTCAATGGTGCCAACTGACAGGACAAGACGCAATCGGCACACACTGAAACACGTGAGGTTCCCTCTGAACATCAGGAAACACTTTTTTACTGTGAGGGTGACTGAGCACTGGCACAGCTTGCCCAGAGAGGTTGTGGAGTCTCCATCCTTGGAGACAGTAAAAAGCAATCTAGACAGACAGTCAAAAGCCATCTAGACAAGGTCCTGGGCAACAGGCTCTAGGTGGCCCTGCTTGAGCAGGGGGATTGAGACCAGATGACTTCCAGAGGTCCCTTCCAGCCACTTTGTGATTCTGTGAAATCGGTGAATAAGCAGGACGCTAAGATGTCAAGTGCTCTAGAAATGAGCAGTGTGAGATTCCTCCCTCCAAAGGCATAACCATCCCCCAAAGAGCACAACAAACCAGAAATGGCCCAGCAATGGTGGCATATGCTGGAAATACTGTGAGAAAACTAATATAAGCAGAGTATATGCAAGCTGACGCTGTGTCTGGGACTCTTGCAATGGCCTGTAAGACTCGAGCTGACGATAGCAATAATGTCTCTGGCTGCGAGCTCGGTTGCGCTGGCCTGCATGTGTGTAATCAACACATTGGTACCTACCTCCTTCAGTCCTGAAAATGCTTGCTATCCCACTGGATAAACACAGGGAATGGTCTTCCCGCTGCTTCCCCTGATACAATGACGTGTCCACAGGGGAAAGAGGACTGGCGGCCCCTGTTCTGAGATGGATCAAACCACTGGCTGGACTTCCACAAGCAGATTAAGGGAAATGACTGCCTATCCCTCTGTTCTGAAAGGAAAATACAACCTGCTCATTATGAAGGCTGAAAATTGTTGAGAGAAAAGTCCAACCTTGCACTCCTGGGATCTTGAATTAGAACGGCCAATGCAGAGCAGTAAAAGGATGCTAAATATTTCAGTGATTGAAAGAACGTGAAGGCTGTTATTAAAAATCCATATGGCAGACACTGGCTCTTAGACTGTGGTCTGTGGGGCACCAGTGGCCTGCAGAGCGTCCCTACGTGGTCGCCAGACCAGCTGCTGTCGCAATGGCAAAGCATCTGTCACTTTTTAAACAGTGACCTGCCCTGCTCTTTCTACTCCCGTCCAAGATTCACAGAGTTTCCCAAGCCTATTTTTGACCAGCTGGGCTAAACGAGAGCCTGAGCCTGTCTGTCTGCACCAGGCTCTCCTGTGGCTCCTTTTGATGGCTGATTTGACACATGTAAAGGGAGCCACAAAAAATGCCAGGCAGAGTACTACAAACCATGCAAGGAGCACTGCAACTCATCTGTCAAAGGGTCTGTAAAGAAAGTAAGCTAACAGCACAAGCATCATGTTGGGCAGGGTGCTCTAACCAGGCCCCTGTGCCCGCTGCACTGAAAAGACTTTAACCTCATATTCTTCCTGTGATGTTCGCTAATATTTCCTTTTTAAATAATTAGCCCTGGCATTGTATTTACCTCAGGGAAGGAATGGGGCCAAGAACTGAGAGGCTGGAAGAGGAAGATGATGGGGAAGCTAAAAATGTCAAGAGGATCAGCTCAAGGAAATCCCCAGTTGCCATCCTGGTGGATGATTTTCAAAAGCAAAAGAAGAGAAATTCCCAACTCCCTTCGTTTTCAGCTCGCTTTGAAGAGCTCCCTTACACGGTTATCCTGGAGAGATGCATCTCTGATAGAAAAACCTGACCTGAAATCTTGTAAGAACAAGGTCGCTTACGTTTCTTTAACTTCAGGGCCAGAAAATCCACATGAGCAGCCTTCATCTATTCAGGGTCTGCAGTCTGTGAGTGCCTTCTAGCCCTTCATTAGCAACGTGACTAACGCTTGTCACGTGTGCTTTGTTATCACTCCCATCCTCCCCGTGGGCTCTGGATGCAGCACAGAGTTTTGCCTGTAGGTAGGGTTTAGTGGTTTGCTTTTTCCAAGGTACTTGCTGCTGTGTGGTCCTGTCAGCCGCAGCAAGCTGCAGGAAGGTACCCTGCATTTAGAGAGGGAGGTGGCAATGTCTGGGGAGGTCCCTTGGTCCCTTGGTGGGAAGTCACTCTGCTGCCTGGTATGGGCTGCGCCTGGCAGAGCAAATGTCACGGCTCCCTGGCATTTACAGTTCAAGCCTGAGGAGAATTAACCACAAGCATCGCAGTAACGCGTTATCGATCCTGAGCATGGGATTAGAGTGGGAGATGCCTCTTGCTGGAAGAGAGGACACCTATGCCTAACAAACCAGAGGACGTTCCAGGACGCTGTGCCAAACACCTCACGTGCCTAAGCACAACCAGCAGCGGGACATCAAAACAGGCCAGCTCGACACTAATTAATTCTTGAATCTCCTTCCTGATACACGTAGTTTGAAATCAGGCATCTGAGAGAAGTCAGGGCTGTTATGAAGGGGATCTATCCGTGGGTAGCATGTAAAGGGTTTTGTTTCCTTCTCCGCACGGGCAAACGACGTCGTGAAAATCCCAGCTACTTTGATTTGGTGACCGGAGGCACTAGGTGACCTTATCTCTCAACCAATCTTTGCAGTGGCTCCCTCCGTCTCCCCCCCGCCCTCTCCCATGCTGGGGATGGCAGAGCAGCGCCGCGAGCACGCACGGTGAGTCAGCAGCCCCGCAACTCCCCTCTCAGGGAAATGCTCCCACTCCCACGCCTCGCTGCTCGCAGCTTTGCAACTAAGACGGGGCACCCCAGCTTTGGCAAAAAAGCACCTTACAAGGAGGCAGGTCCTCTAATGCAGCCAACACACCAGTCAAAATTGCTCTGTCTGGGCCAGGGTATATGTAGAGAGCTGGTCCCGACCGCAGGCAGCCTGCAGGAGCCTCGCTGCAGGCTCCTCTCTCGGGTTGCCAGAGGGATGAGCCACCTTTCCTCTGGCTTGCAGGGCGTCTCCGGACGATGATGGGACAGTCACGCAGTATTTCTAAGAAGTTGAAGTCGGTCAGTGAATGAATGGTGTTTTTTTAATTTCTCAGCCAATGCTCCTGGGAGTAAAATATTATTATAGCAAGAAAAAAAACACTCTCTGAACTTTTGTTGCTAGCATCTGAATTGAACCCCACTCCTGAGATTTCAAAGGAGTTTCTTTAGCTTTTTAACGTTTCACTGCTCTTTGCATTTCCACACCCGGACAGCGAAAAGGCTAAGTAGACTAACGCTGTTTTCACAGTGTGCAGATCGTGTTCAGCATCATCCTGGCAATGCCAGGCCTCTTGAAGTGAAGTTCCAGCCTCAGCCTCTCTGAAGAGTTCTGAACTCATTTAAACACTCCGATTCTGGCTACACTTTTAATCAAATTCTTTAAGATCACCTTTAGGGCTCGCTGCCTTTGTTCTGCAGCCAGAAGCACGTCCCACGCCTTTATGCCGCTCTGACTTCAGCCATAGTCAGTGGCTCTTTTCAGACTGAGCAGCACTAATCAGTAAGGACCAAAACCAAGGCTTCTGTATTTGCTTTGTATGGTACCAGCTAGTCCTGCAATAATGAGGCCTCCACTGCATTTCCATCACAGCTCAGCCATT
Source organism: Fulmarus glacialis (assembly GCF_000690835.1). Classification (NCBI taxonomy): domain Eukaryota; kingdom Metazoa; phylum Chordata; class Aves; order Procellariiformes; family Procellariidae; genus Fulmarus; species Fulmarus glacialis. The sequence continues at coordinate 23,656 of NW_009198276.1, forward strand.
GTGCATCACTGGTCCTCTAATGAGGATATTTCTGAGAGAAGGTGGGCTGAACTCTGCCCCATCACTGACGGTGGTGGTGTGGCTTTTTGCCTACCTCTCTCGATGTCCCCCCATGAGGTCTGGATGCCTCTAAAAGGGGTTAAACTCCCTGATGGACTTCTGTGGTTTCACCTCCTCTCCAGGCTGGCAACCAGACAGTGTCCTTTACTGGCCACTCACCTTCTCACCAGGAAAGCACAGTCCTTTGTATCTTGCATAGGAAGTATTGAGAATCTCATAACATTGACTCAAGGAAATATTTGCCACAGAATTACACATACTACTTCCAAGTAGTTTGTATTTGTTCTTACTGACTTGGTCCACACAAGAAATTGTAGTGGTTTAACTAAAATGGTGTTAAAATCTGACAGCCTTAAAGTGGTGCAAACCACAGTAGAGACACTAAGTAGATCCTTGGGTTACATCTATGTTTAAAGAAACAACATAATTAGTTAAAATTTTGTTCCTTAGGGTACAAACAAGCTACAAGACTAATTCAGTATTATCATCCAGATTTGCAAAAAGCAATAACCTGTTTAAGGGTTATCTGTGCCAGATCTGACTGTTGATCAGCCTCTTAAACAGCAGCATATTATGACCACTAATAGCAGAAATGGCTATATAAAATGTAAAAATATTAATACATTCCCATCAGTCTTTAAAGATCCAGCTTTTACTTTTGAAATTCACATTGGCCTCAGAATTAGACTCTACATATCCATTCCCTGCTGTAAACTCACTCCTGAAACAAAATCTGTCAGTGGCATGGAGTTTAATTTGATCTTGTGACTCTCTCCGGTATTTGCTGCTATGCTAACACATTACATGCTGGACAACATATTAAGCTGTGATATAACATCAGGGTCACACAGAGATGAGTAAGAAGCAATATGAGAGTCAGTGAGTACCCTGACCCTTTGCTGCTGCCCGTGCTTTGAGTTATTCATATTCCGCAAGGGCAGAAAGATGATCCGGATTTCTGCTTAGAAGCCTGAACCGTGGTGCGATAATCAGATGCCAAAGGTTGGTTTTAGTCCAGCACAGAGATGACTGCTGAGAAATCACCCAGAAAACTCCGACCCAGAGGGCTGGGATGGAGAAGAGAGAGAGATGCACCTGGTGTTCAAGTACAAGCAGCCCGGTTGGGCTGCACGTACGAACCTTTGGCAGCTCATATAAAGCAGTCATCTACACATACGCCTACTCATCCCTGTGGTGCTGACTTCCAGATAAGAGGTAGTGCTGCTCTATAGTACAAATGATAGGTGTGGAGATACACACAGCAGTGCATGCTAACAGAGTGTACCCACACTGATACCTACATGCTTAAACATCATCCTCATCAGGAGACAGGGGATCTCCCACCCACCCACGCTGTTTCCTCCAGGAGAGGATGTGCCGGCGTGCCAGCCTGCAGTGCCTTCGGCAGCAGCATCACCCACTGATGGGGGAAGGAGGGGGGCCAGCCTGGGGCAGGGGGTGAACATTAGGCAGAATATCTTCTTTCCTCCCTGTTCCTGCCGAGGAGGCCAGGGCGAAGAGGAAAGGAAGGGAGGAGGAGGCAGAAGGACCCTGGATCCATCAAAGCAGGGGTCTCCACAGGCTTGGCCTTAGACAGAGTGATGGGAAACTAGCATATTCAGAAAACCATCCGTTTGGCCTAAGGTCTGAGGATTGAAACCAACAGCAGGAGAGAAAAAGAAAGGAGTCTGTGAGGTCTTTATGATACAGACCCACCCATGCTGCAGTTACACTCAGCTGGAAGGGCTGAAAGACAACAGCTTGGTACCACCGTACAGATGGGGCTCCATTGCTGCTCCACCCTTCTCGGCGTGAAGGAGAGGACAGGTCTGAACCACAGAAAAGGAACTATACCTCACAAGGGGAACAGCATTCAATTCCCACAAACAAACAAAAAAGAAAGATAAGAGGAAGCCTTGTCCCCAGTGTCTACATCAGACAAGAGTTTGGGTGAATGGGTTATTAATAACTCCAAGGAAGGGCTCTCAGAGAGCTCTTTCCACAAACATTCATCTGGGATACCTGCCTGGGAACAGACAGCACTCATGCAGATTCTTCCTCCCTCCTACTGTCTTTTATTTAGGACTCCTCTTTGAACAACCTATCGTCAGTCACTCAGAGAGCAGAGCACTCACAGAGATAACCATGGTGCATTTTCCAGATGCAGAGCCAAACCTACTGGAAACTCAAAGAGACCGCAGATCTCATGTTTTGATTCCTTATTTCAGAGCAAGGATGCTCAGATCTGGATCTAGAGCGGCCAGAAATGTAGGGCTGTTGATCTCTGGGTTGCTCATGTTGGACCAGCATGTGACAATATTGGGTCACTGCAGAGTAAAGTAACCCTGGCTTGCTTGGCACTGGATGCAGCGACTGCTGGAGATCTGGGCCAGGCACTGAGGGACAGACCTGAGAGCACTCTCTGGAGCATCTGGCACCTGGAAGACTAAGAAAAAAATTCTCTTAACAAGCTTCTCTCTCCTGGACATTTTTGGCTCTCATGAATGTGAAATAAGCCTTTTCTATAAAGATGCAGATGACACAGCTGGCAAAATCCTTCCTTGAACACGGTCAGGGAAAACTAAGGAAAGGGAAAAAAAAGCCATTTCCGTGGGTTGCTTTGGTCCTCTTTGCGTCGCCCACCACGCAGGGCCCGGAGCGAGCTGCCCCACCTCCCCATGCTCCAGGCTGGCTGGCCGATGAGACCTGCTGTGAAGGAGCAAGCTAGAAGCAGCCTCAGTAGAGCCTCCCAAAAACCAAGTCTCCTCCAGAGCCTCAGCAGGGACATTCATCCTCTCCTTCATCAGGGAGCTGCTTTTCAGCTGACACTCTTGCCCCCGGTCCCTGCCTGAGCTATACTGCACGTGTCTGTGCATCGCAGCTGTGCCTGGCTGCACATACCCCACCGACGCAGCCCGGACCCCGAGCCACCCCCATCCCTGTCTCATCACCACAGACCTCTCCTCCCGCACACCACAGCTCTTCCACCACCGGGCAGCGCTCAGCCTGAGCAGCTGATGTTCACCACGGACATTACACACCACCGAACCCTCCGGGCAGCTTGTTCTGCCTTCTGGGCATCAGGACGCTAAAACACGTACGGTCCTTTCTGCTGCATCCTCCCACATGCCCTGCCAGATGACCACCCGCAGTGGTAAGGCAGTCCTTGCAACTCAGCCTTGATATTATTCATCCCTGGTTTCCAAAGGTGATGTCCAGTCTGGGAGCGGGCGAGTCTAACAGGTCAGTAAGGCATCCCAAGGTGCCTTCAGGAAAACAGGGCATTCATAAAACATAACTGTGTGGAATATCAGCTGTATTGCACATCATCGCGCTAGCTGCTTCTTGCTCACACCCAGGTAAACAAAGAAGCCAAGAGTGCACAGCCATTTCATTTTATTAATTAAAGTGACTGGCATTTATACAGCACCAAAGCACTTTGCAAATCTTAATTAAGCTTCGCAGCAGCCCTGCGAGGTGAAACGTGTTCCCATTTACAAACAGCAAAAAATGAGACACAGTGAAGTAAGCAACCTGCCAGTGTGCTCAGGAGCTCAGTGGAAAAAAATGGGAAAGAATCCAAGATCCTGCCACCTTCCCACCCCTTTCCCTAGCCGCTGCTTCCCAGCCCATGCTGCCCCATGGCTTTAACCCCGACCGGACACCACGGGGACCTCTAGCCCAAGCAGCCAAAAAGCTGAAATGTTCTCCCATGCCTAAGAGAAGCCTCAGGGATCTATAAAAATTTTATTATTTTTCATATATTGAAACAGGTAGAGAATCTACAGCCAAGGCTTCAGTACGTCTCCAAAGTTCATTTCACAGTGCCCAGGGCCACTGATTTTTATTGCACTAACGCTGGAGAAGACTAATGCTGGGTGTCTGGGCACAGAGTTATTCCCGCTGAGGAACGTCCCCCAGCAGCCAGGGGAGAAGCAGGGAGACCCTGTCCTCACCAGCTTGCCTGCCCTGTCCCCGGGGGGAGCCCCCACGCGTGCTCCCCACGGTCGCACCGGTGCGGGGACAGCACCAGACCCCACGGGGGGGCTGCCCGCAGTGGCCCTGCCCAGGCGCCACAGCCATCTGCAGCCATCGGCATCAGGGGACAGACGGCAAGGTGGCCGAGGTACGGAGGGGTAGAGGGGAAAGGGGGAAACCCACCATTTGAAACAGCATTGGGGGAGAGTCTTGTTGGTTCGGGGGGAGCAGAAGGAGTGGGGAAAGGGCAGCCTGATGTTCTATGGCCGCGGCAGCGATCTGTTCCCATCTCTCTTCGGGTGGGACCTTGTGCTGCGAGAGCAGCGCTCTGGAAGCGAACGCCTCCCTGAGGGAAACAAGCCTGACAGATATTTTGCACAAATAATTGAAATATTTTTAGATGCTGAACACATCCACTCATAAAACAGCTAGCCATGCAGAGACAAACGGATCTCGCAGCCCCTTACTAGTCCAGTGAAACAGCTAATCTCCTTAACCCTTGCAGCTCAAGAATAATGGGACACACATGCTTTCCTTTGCAAAGGCATTGCACCTTGTTACTTCTACCCCAGACGCTGTGCCCAAAGGAAGACGACCTGCAGGAAGGCCTTTTTTTTTGTCTGTTTTTTATTTTATTGAAGGGAAAGGCGGGTCCAGATAGGATGCCAGCAGAGAGGGACCAGGACCAACCATGTGGGGAAGTGCTTCTGCAGCAGAGAGACCTTTCCTTCCTTCCCTCCTTTGCTGTTTCTTGCAGCTTGACATATGCACAGGCATGATTCATCCCTGCCAAAGCGAAACAGGGTCATGAGCAGCCATCCCAAAAGCATGATAGCTGAGTTGACGGAGGAGAGGTTATTGTCCAAGTGCCTCTAAGAGCCCCAAGCTTAAAAGCCAAAGGCTTGGTTTGGCTGAGCATGGAAAAGAAACCCCTGCAGTCACCTTCTGTTTTTCTTCGACTTTTCATTACTTTCGCTAGAACAGTCTGAAGCATCTTATTTTGAAAGACAGCTCTGTCTCAGTGCTCTGTGTATACTGTTTACGCTCAGTTCTGCCCTCACCCTTCCCAAGAGCAGGGGTAGGATCCTTCACAAGAGCAAGGGTAGGATCTGATTCCCAAGGGCTGTATCGTCACCTTTTTGTCTACAATGCATACTTTAAACGTCAGGTCTGTAAACTCTTATCAGTTGAAGTAAACCTGTGAGATAAACAGCATACGGAAAAAAAGATCCCTAAATATATGCATATACACACTCATACAAAGCTCAGGGGAGATGGGTCTGTATCTTGGGCTTTCTCTTCTCCACACAGCCAGGACACAAAGATAATATCCTGATATTTCAGTGCTGCTGAGGACATATCCCAACAAATATGAGTTTGGTTGTATTTCAACCAGCTCCATCAGCAAATCTGCAAAATTCCTGCAATTGGGACAAAAAGGGTCACACAACATATTCACAGTGGCAAACAGATATTGCTGCATCCAGAAGAGATGCAGGAATTGCACAGCCACGGATGCTGGTATGGGTGTACCAGCTCTGCTGCTAAATGCTTTGGAAAAACCTCTAAACTGCTGCACCAGAGAGAGAGTTGGGCTTTTCAAAAGCCCCCGTTGCATAATACTTCCACACAATCACATACCTGGGTGAATTTCCAGCACAGTTAGGGTGTAGAGGCGGGGGGGGAGGGCGGAAATATTTCTATGTCTCATGAAATTTGCATAATGGATCCACAAAGGGCTATGATTTATTTTAACAGCAAGCCCCGACCTGAGCATATCCCTGCCCCGCTGCTGGGAGAACCTGTGCTGAGTTCAGCCAACCCAACCCTGCAGTGGCCCAGCAAAACCAGTAATGAACGCTGCCAGTGCACACCAGTGCATACCAGTGCAGAGGAGAAGGCCTGGCCCTTCCCAACATCCGGCCACAGCACCGCAATCCTGTTTTATCAACAAACACCCACCAAAAAGTCTCAAAGTTATCTGAGTCCAAGCTCAGGCCAAGGTGCACTGAAACGAATGCCAAAGTTAGCCCTGACTTATGCAGAGACAGCACAAGTCCCATAGTTGGCAGTGGGTCTGCAATAACAAATCTAATTTATAGATTACTTTCCCAAATTCAGCAATATTTTCAACATAATTACAGCAGTACGAGGCTCAGTGTTCAAGTCTTGGAAGATTTTTAGGCATCCTAGTATCTGTGTATGTCTACTGTTACCCTTGCTGCTGTGGCAAGCGAATCCAGTTTTGCTCTTTATGGAGAGCCTGTTTGCCAACAAGTGGTTTTACCTACTCTGGAAACCTGGACCTGAAGAAGACCCTCTGAGATGCCGTACCAACAAATTAAACTGTTCCCTCTGGAATGACTACAGCTTTTTTTCCTAACCTGGAAAAAAAAAAAGCCACCGCTACAAGATGGTAGTGGTTTGGTTTTTTTTTTCCCAAAAGCTTTTCCATACTATTCAAAGAATCACCAAAATGGGTGAACAGTCTAACAAACCACAGATTTTCCACCAGTTTGGAGAAGAGCACAGCAAAGCATCTGCCCTGTCCTTCCCATCTCAGTTTTGTAAGACTAAGGCATCTAAGATTTCAGCTTGTTAGGAGTGTCTCACCAGCAACAAAGTAAAAATTAATGTTAAATTAGCATTAATATTTAAAATAAGTTATTCTATTCCATGCTTCTCTGTTTGTGAGGAGATCAGGGTAATCTCTCTGAGAATTTCCAGTCGGCTTTCCTGCCAGGGCATCTGCTAGACGGGAACTGATATTCTCCAGCACTTGATCTTGATCAATACTACAGCATCTGGAACATGGTCAAGATGCACAGTTTCTTCAAAGAAGTCCTTGCCTGGGACTTCTGAGTGGGGAACGTAGTCGGATTATAGCTAAAAGTTACAGATTTTGGAGCAAGGAAAGGTCCTTTTTCCTGCTCGCCCTTTCCAGCAGCCTGCCCTGTCTGGGGGTGTCCCGACATGAGTGCTGCTCCCCCATCGGACTGCACACCCTGGCTCCCCACACCTCTCCCTCCTGCTCGGCCAAAGCTGGCCCGACAAGCGCAAAGTCTCCTCCCCGCCGCCCCGCTCCCTGCACAGGGCTGCTCGCCGGGAGCCTGGGCTTCTTCCCATGCCTCCCACCGACCAGGGCACCCCTGACACCTTCTGACCTTGCCCACAGCTAAAGGAAATTGAAATGTAGAAGCTGTGACTCGTGAAGGGAACAAAATGCAACGCTGCCTGCAGCTCGCTGCTTCTCCAGCCTTGATGCACGGCTGGGATCACTGGGGAGCAACGAGCTAGACGTTTCCCTGCCATCCCTTGCCTCTTTTATAACCAGGTGTCTCCCCTGTGAGACTGCAATGTTTCCCCACTGGAAATACTCCCCCCTGCAGCGAGGGGGAATAGTGCTGGGGCACACCAGCCACTCTTGAAAAGACGCTGGGGATGGTCTGGCAAAGGGATGAATAGTCCTAGGCAAAATCGATGCTTGGTTGAAGCCATGCAAACACCCCTTTAGTATAACTGCTCAGCAGCATCCCTAAAAGCAAGCCTCCCCTGCATGCTGGGTCCCCTTGGAGGGTGCCCCAAAGACAACCTCGCATCTCCCCCACGGCGATCCTCTTTGCACCCTACGGAGGCAGTGGATGCTTGCCCTCTCCCCAGGAAGGCCCCCCAGCCGGTGCCGACCAAAGGCCACCTGCCCGGGACAGCTGGACCCCCACATGCCCAGGCACCCCAGCACGGGGACAGCCCCAGCCCCGGACTGTCCCCAGCCCCAGCAGCCCGTGTGGGCGTCTGGCACACAGCGACTGCTCTACAGTAATTAGGTTGTGGTCAGAAACAAAGCGATGGCCTTTGCCTGGAGGTGTTGGGGGCCAGCTGGTCGAGCTGTGCTAGTCTACTGCTGCACACTGACCCTCTCCCCTGGCCCAGCAGCCAAGGGGCCCGAGCAGCCAGCTCTGCGTAGGTGATATTAGGGGGATGCCCCAGAGGACACTGGCCCAGGAGGGGAAGGAGAGAGGCTTCCGTGGCGTATGCAGCAGAGGGACATGGGGACCTGCACAGCCACAAGCAGTGGCACAATGTCCGCTCCTGCTGGTCCAGGCACCAGCATCTGGTGGCCACTGCCACTGCACAGGAGGCAGCTGAGGAGCAGAGACACGCAGCTGCCAACAACCACCACCCTGAACAGCGGTGAGAGCAGGACGCAAGCCCCTCGCAGCGCCTGGCATGCCGGGGCAAAGCAGCTCTCCAGGGGGACCTCCTCCCACTCACACCCTCTCTCCCAAGCCAGTCTAGGAGCTCAGGTGTCCAGAGATGAAGGCACGAGGCCCAGGGTGGCACCACACATTGCAGCGGTATTAATCAAACCCTTCTCACATTGTACTGGAAATGCAAAGCCTCCTCCCCTGGCACGCAGCGCTGCCGGTGAGGTGCCTGCTGTCTTCACAGCCCAGGTGTCCCCTGTGAAAAACCCCAATGCATCAACTCATCGGGGTTAAGCAGCACCAGGCCACCAAAGGGTCAAAGCCGGAGAAGCTACTGCAAAGTAGATATGAGATGAGACAGAGCTCAGCCTGAATACACTGGAGGGTAAAAAAACTCTGGGAGGCTTTTGCTGAAAAATCTTAATAGGATCAGCCTACAGGATCCTCTTTTACCCAGAGGTCAGTGCCCAGGTATCAGCTAGCAAAGGGGCCAGGTGCCCTCCCTGCACCAGGCTGGCTACAAGGAGATGTCCCCTGCAGCCCTGGGGAGCCCACAGCTTCGCCTCTCCTCGACCTCCTCTTTCTCAGCAGGTCCCAGGTAGCTGCTCCCAGGCTCCCAGGCCTGCTCGGCAGGCTGGCTGGAGGCCTGATCTCGCCTTCCCACTGCCCAGTGCACCCGCTGGCCCTCGTACGGGGCACAGGTGAAGAAATTTCATTCATTGCAATAGCTGTTAAACAAGATCCAACAAAGAAGCTCCACTTGCACTTCTTTGGCTCCCTCCTCATATCCAGCGTTATTTTATTCCATGGAAATAAGCCTGCAGGGTTCATTTCATTTATGCTGCTCAGCACTACCAACTCCAATAATGTGATTCCTCATTTGCATCATCAAGGGATGTAAATTTGCCCCAAAGAGCCCATGATCCACCCACAAAACTCTCCCTTGAGCCAGACAGAAGAGGAGCAGAGGGAAGAAGATAATGGCTGGGACAATCTAGAATAACAGGGAAAAATCCAGGAGCAAAAGAACCGTGAAGAAAGGGAGCAGGAATACTCTGCAATGCTACCTTACAGATTCTTCAAGTAGAGCTGAAAAATGCCATATTTCAAAAATCCCCCCTGACCTGGGCACGCCTCTAGCCATTGCTTTTTGCCCCCGGACCCCTGCTGCATTCACAATGAAACGTGAACAAAAGCTTGGAGAAGAGGCCTGTGGAGCTGGGATGCTGGAGTGTCACAGCTTATCACGGGGAGGAGAAAAAAACACCCCAGAGCTCTGACAGCTCAGCTCTGCATGTCACATCAGTGTCTATTGAGGAAAGCAGGCACAGAGATCTCTCGGTACAAAAAACACTCTACATGAAAAAAGCCATGTCTGTGGGAGCTGGGGGAGCTCAAGGGGCCAGTGGAGATATTTCAGAGAGCAATGAAAGGTTCAGTTTCAAGCTACCTAGAAGATTAAAGTTAAAAAGACCACGTCTAGTTGTACAGCTTCCTACCAAGGACTGAAATTCCTTTTCCATCACATTTTCCACAGTACTGGTGGCCAAAGTATCATGCGTGATATTTGTGTTGTGGTTAACACCCTTCCAGGAGGTGGGGAAGCACTCAGCTTTGGAGCAGCAGGCTCGGGGCAATGCGTGCATCTGAACGGCGACACCAAATTTTTGTGACCCAAGCCTGACTATCCAAGGAAGTAAAGGGCACCCCGTGGGCTCAGGCTCACGCAGAGTTTGCTCCTAGCTAGGAGCCACTGATGTGGTGGCATCAGCATCCCTTTTTTGCACAAAACAGCTGAAAGCGGATGCACACAAATCCCAGCAATGCATGGTGCATGCAGGACCTGATGAGGGAACGAAGGGAGAAAAGCTGGGACTATTCCTCATCACTTGCAATTTGGGGACCAAATAGTTACCGATCCATTACAGCATCTCTCCTCCTGCCTGCAGCTCCTGGTCTGACCGGTGCCATCACAACCGCCGTACAACGCTGTCTCCTTTGAACTTCAGGCATTCACCACATAAGAGCTCACCATGAGAACTGGGACAAGATGAATGTTTTCAGAACAGTTTCCAGGGCCTGGGTAATTCAGAGGGTTGCCAGCAGAGCTGGGGGACTTTCATCTTGAAGTTGCTGGTTCCTACACAGCCTCACTAGGAAGGCACACTGATAGCTGATGGCCAACTTGGGGTCCATCTCACATACGATAAACAAGTACGACATCCCAGAAAAAAAGAGCAAGCTTCGAAGAGGCAATAGACATGCTGAGCATACCAAAGATATGCAGTTAAAAATAACTAATGCTAGAAATGCTGTGTAAAGCAAACATTACACCACTCTCCAAGAGTGATGTTTTTGAAGATACTCGTGGAAGCAGTCCTGTAGATAGCCACAGTGAAGTTTTGTGCACTTCCCTATGTCTCAGAGGAACAGAAACAATTTTGAGATCTCTGCCTGATATTTGCTGTCATGGTAATGTCTCTTAGAAGTGCCTCCTGAGATCTTAAAAAAGGCAGAGAGTGAAGGCATCCCAGGCAATCACTCTACCTCTTCATCTGTGGTTGTCACCACCAGCTGTGCCTGCTTTTCCGAGAGGAAATGCCAGCTGGAATTCCTTACTTCGCAGAATGTGCGAGACAGGCCCTGTCTTTACCCTGCCTCCCACAACAGAATAGCAGATGGCTGCCACATCGAGCAGGTGACCTGTTTGATTCACCTCGACATCCTGGCAGTGCCCAACTCCAGCTGGTTTGGGCACGGTGCCTGCAGCATGCCCACCTTTGTTAGAGGTCTCTAAACGGTCTTCGCTTTCTCCTGGCACTGGCTGGCATTCAGCTCCTATCTTGAAGCTTGAGGACTCCCTTCCATCCTAATTTGTACAACTGCTGATGCAATCTTATTCAGAGAAATGTCTAATTCATAGAAACATTGTTCACAAATGGGAGCAAAAGGCCTTGTGCTCTGGAGGAGAAGCTCCTACCAAATACAGGGTCGCAGCAGAGCTCACCCTCCCTTCCCGCTGCAGCCCCATCTGTCACGGCTTTGCTACTCTGATGCCATTATCTGCCCGACCACGTCCACCTATTCCCTCTCCCCATCCTTTTCACTAATCTCTTTCCTCGGGCTATCTCCAGGCCCCAGGCAGATCCACAGACCGATCTAACCATTCGATTTGAGAAACAAAATCTCTTCTCCCCAACTCCTTTCCCAAAAGCCCCAACACTCTCTCCAGTCTCTTCCCAACTGTCCCAGTGTCTCTTCAACTGTCTGATTATTGATGTTGCACAATACTGAAGCCAGATTTGGCACCTAAAGACTCCTCTAAGAAATACCCAGCCCCACCGCCTCACTCAGGTGACCACAGGAGAAAACAAGAAACTCTTGCTCCTCTCCTTGTAGGATCTCTGGGGAGTTGTTCACACATCCCTTGCTCACCCTCGGCAGCTCAGAGAATTTTCGGTACAGATTAGTCATACCCGGTGCCTCAGGGACTCTGCCTGCATGCAGCTTTTTGGGTATGGAGGATGTGGTTAAGGGACGGCATCCCCATCTGAGTTCTCAGAAGACTTACACAGCTAAGTCCAGGCTGTGTCAGCAGCACAGCTAAACCAGAGGTGGCAATTGAGCCACCTCCTCCAAGCTGCTTCCAAAACCCTCATGGACACAGGCAAGCAAGTGTGAGACAGAGAGTGAGAGGAAAAGTGGGAGGAGGGAATAAGGAGGGGTGAGACCCAGGAGATTTTAGGGAGTTGCCTTGTGCTGTTCCTGAAGGGAGCATCACACCTCTCCAAGCTTACGTTTGACTGGGAGGCAAGACAGAGAAGAAGAGAATATAGGTGATGCTGGCCTGGTCTCACAGGCGCCCCTCTCTGTGGAGCACCGCTGGCATGGGACAAACTCCTTTGATTCCATGAGCTGTTGACACAGTCACGACCCCCATCCATGGGGATGGATCACGAACATCCATCCATGGATGGAGGAGGTCCCACAGCAAGGGGTGGTACTAGGAGGGGACGCACCCTGCCAACCCCTGTGAGCGTGGCTGTGTGACACACCAGCATCACCGCTGCGTGGGGACTCACCAACAGCTCTGCAAACACTCGGGGCACCACAGTCGTCACCCCTGCTGTTTGCGGCTGGGGAGAAGCATGTTGTGAATGTGCAAATCCCAGCCCCAAGGTCTCCTGGGTCTGTGAGGGGATTAGTGCCAAGACAGCGCATGTGAGAGCAGTGGAGGGCATGTCCTGTTTGATAATCTCCCTCCTGTCCTCCATCCAGGGAAGAATATACCTCCCTCCTTACTCCATCTTCAAAGCAAGGCTCGGTAGGTATACAACATCCCCTCAGACACACCAGGAGGTTTCCTAATTAGCCAAATGATCTTCCAAAAATAGGATTAAGATGTCTGCCTCAAACCAGTAGTATATTTCAAAATATTATCTGCACATGAAGAAGGGTATTTTTAGCATGTTACAGACTTCACAGTTCTTCAATAAATTTAGAGAGCTTGACAGGCGTTAGGGAAGTCCTTCCTCCCCCAGCCAGAGGGGTGACAAAGACAACTCGGCTGCAACAGGAGGAGAAGGGCATAGGGGTCATTTGCAGCAGCCGGCTAAGGCTGAATTCAGGTATATCAGGACAGATGGATCTCCAACAGCTTCGTAACAGAGTGTGTATTGAATAGTCCTTAGATCTGAGGGCTTGTGCACAGCAGCCAGTGCACCCTGGCAGACGCAGGAAAGCAGATGTCCTGGAGCACATCAGCAGAGGCCAGAAGGGAGAACAAGGAGGACTTATAGTGGCATAAAGCTGAGAGGAAGGGGTGAGAGCAGCCACAGCAGGCATACTTCAGCCTTACCAAACAGGGAAAGTTTTGCTGACCACAGTGCTAATTGCAGAGACAGATGAGACCCACTTTTGACTGGCTAGGAAAGGAGGCAGAAATAAGGGCTGGAAAGAATGATCTACCAGCATGGGCTGGCAGGACCTAGAGAAGGTAGCAGAGACAGTCATGGACCAGTGGTCCTGGGACCAAATCTCTCTCTCCACGCTACCTAGAACTGCAAAGGCCTCAGCTGGAGTACAGGGTCCAGTTCAGGGTGCTGCACCTCAAAAGAGACATGGACCAAATGGAAGAACTCCACAGAAGAGCAAAGAGAACAACTGTAGGGTGAGAAGGGCTGGTTTATTTGAAGAAAGGTTAACAGGAACTAGGATTACCCTACAGAAGAGGAGAATACGGGAGGGGAAGTGCAACTTTCAGGCACAGCATTCAAGGATGTAAAAGGCTTATTTAGGAAGAACCAAGGGAAGAAAGGATCTGGGAGAAATGTATTTTCCATGTCCCCAATGGTCAGAATAAACAATATGAGGCTGGAGTTGGAGCAAGGTCAACTTAGCTTAAAAATTAGGAACATCTTTCTAAGGGGTTAGGATAGTGAAGACCTACAAGAGATTGTCTAGGGATACTGTAGATGCCCCTGCACCAAAGATCTTCAAGAACAGGCTGGAAAAACATCTACCAGAAATTACATAGGTGCAAGTGGATCTGCCTTAGGCTGAGAAGATGTGGCATGGTGCATCTTTTAGATGGCCATGTTATGCCCATGTTTCTCAGCTGAACAAGCAACAGTCATTGTGCTTCGCTTGGGACAGTGAAAAGAGGGATATCTCTTCAGATGGATCATCTCTTGAACTTCGTAGACTGTCGGCCTCCACAAAGTGAGCTTTTTCTCCAGTGCTTCGCCTGGGACAGCGAAAAGAGGGATATCCCTCTCTTCAGATGGATCATCTCTTGAACTTCGTAGACTGTCGGCCTCCACAAAGTGAGCTTTTTCTCCACGGGTAATTAATCAAGAGCCATCTCCTTGCCTGCCTGCCCTCCCCTGTAAGACAAGGCACTGCATTGACTGCAGTTGTTGGGAGGCAGGCTGGCACCAGGGAAGTGAGAAATCTCTTCTAAGTTAAAGCAGGCATTAATGTTGACTGCTGGTGGTAAACTACAACAGCAGAGTAGTGGTATTCTCTTCTATAAATACCAGAGCCAACAGAGGATGAGCAAGAAGGCTAATTTGAGAACTGGCTAGTTGGGAGAAGAAAAAGCCCTTTGCTTACCCGGCTTGACCTCAAAACGCCAGAGCACTACACTGTGTTCACTGTGGTAGAGATGCTGTCAATCACCTGCCCTGCCAAGACATTTGGCCCCACTGTTCAGGTGAGACAGACTATGAATTAAGGATGTGAGAATTGGTTTCACAGAGCTGAGATCCATGTCCATTTTTGTAGCATCACCAGTTTTAGAACATCATTAAGAATCTGACGTTTTTTACATTTCCCTCCTATTTTTTTTCCATTTTCTCTCGCCAAAAAACTGCCAGATCCTAGCCAGAAACGCAGTCAGTGTGCTGAAATCTAGTTTGAAAAGATATTCTTGCTTCTAGCTGAATTACTATAAGAAGTATCCAGATTTCACAAGAGAGACAGGGACGTCCCTTCTAGGTGTGGAGCCTCATACAGGCTTCATAGTCCAGCATTTATCTCTGGGGAAGAAGAAATGAGAGGAGCATAGGGAGGGGACACAGACCTCTGTGTGGGTCTCTCCTGTCCAAGGATGGGGGGGGTCAGACTGCAAGGATGCTTCGTTATGGGTGCAGACCCATGTTCTGAAGGGTTCCTTAAGGTGGTAATTAAGGGAAATTAAAGCCAGAAGGATGAGATACAAGCCACATCAATACCTTTCATGCCACGAGTTATAAAAGCTGGGCTTTGTAGCTTAAATAGTAGAGAGTCCCTTTGCTAGAGTAACATTTTGCCTCTACTGCTCATTTGAATGACACCAGAGGAAGTGACTGTCATGACTGAAGGGGCCACAACTACTTCTGTCATCACACTGAGCCAGGATTCATGCTCCCTTTAAAAGAGAGCGGGGAAGAGCTCACAGAAGCAGAGATGGAGATTCTCATCTAACCTGGACTGCTGGACTTACGGGGGTGGGGTGGGTAGGAAATTCCATTCATTGAGAAATCCAAGGAGAGGATCTCTTACAGGCAGACATCTCAACTGTTTGTCTGACCTGGACTGCAGACTAGAGGTTTTATGATTTACCAGCAACTGAGGACAGCACTTGTGCCTTACCCTAACAGCAGGATGTTGCTAGCTATAGGGATTCCTGGACTTCACCTTGTTGACACAGTTCTGATGGGCTATGGCAAAAATAAAAGAGACGAGACATTATCGTTCTTCCCAGCCCAGAGGAATCCAAGTGACACACATCCCCTAGCCTGTTCTTACTGAGGAGTCTGAGAAAGCACGTCCGAAAGAAAATCAGAGGGGGATGTAGCTGTGTATGCATGTGCTCAAGTTAAGAAGTGCAAGCGTTACACTGCAGCCTTTCATTTAAACATGACAAAGTGGGAAGATCTGCCTAGACAACCCCGGTAGATGTACTGCCTAATCGCTTTTTTTTTTTCAAAAAAAGTATTCATAAGTAGTTCAAATATTATTTACAATGTTTTGGTGAGTATTATATACTTATTTACCACAAAATCATACAGTGTGCTCTCTCTGAAGGCTGCTGGGAAGGACTGTTGACACGTACGCTCACAGCTGACATCCATGTGATGAGCCTGAGGTTTGACTGCACTAATGCTTTCTGGAAAGCTCGCCGGCGCCGCGCTCCAGCTGCGGTGCGGGAGGAGAGGCACGGCGCAGCGCTAGCACAACTGTGTCCCCTCTCTCCCACGCCTCCAGCTGCCCAGGCTGGACCTCACAGCACTCTCGAAGCCATAGCCCACGGACACACAACTGCTGATGCCGCTGCCTTTGCTGCAGCCGTGACGGTCCCCTCCCCATGCTGCAGGAAGCACTGGTGCCGAAGGGCAGGAATCTCATGGAGGAAATTCGGGAGAGCCCCTCGCCAGCACTGGTGGCCACCTCCTCCAGGCAGCATGAATTTTACCTGTGCCACTCCCTGAAACACAGCCATCTAATCTATTTTTCTTTTAAATCCTCCAGCGACAGAGACTGCACAAGCGCCACAGGCTATCCACTCTGGAGTTTAAACATCCCAACAGAAGCAGGGAAAGAACAGGGATTTCATCGCTATCACAGCGCTGCTATCACCTCTAATTAGATGCTGCCATGTGCTACGGCACTGGGGGCTGCCGGGACCAGCCCTGCCAGGCTGCAGGGAAATGTGCCACGCACCAGCCTCACTGATTACATACGCTGCTTTTGAGAAACAGAGAAGAATTTTTTAACGGGAAAAAATTAAGCCTAAAAAAAGATAGTTTGGGCTTTGGGGCTGTAGTTTTTTTTAAAAAACAAATTGGCTAAAAATTTACTTTTCTAAAATGAAGGAGCTAGCTGGTAACCTCCTGGAAGCCAGGCAGCCAAGCATCGCATCGGTACCAGCCAGGATGTTTCAGGGTAGGTTCTTCTTCTGTCAGATTTGTATCACCCCCAGATTGCTAAAGATCTGCAAAGACACACTGACCCGAGCCCTGGAGAAGCAGATGACCCGTCTCGCTCGGCTGCACCAAAGCTGTAAGCCCAGCTCCACCTCAAAGCTGAGCTCTGTCTGCTGGTGGGTCTGTGGAGCAGCAGTGATCCCATGGGGACCGGGCTGCATCCCCACGGGGGTCTCGGCGCTCTGCTCACCAATGCCAGCCCACCTCCCGCTTCAGATTTACTGCTACTTCTGGCAGTCAATAAAAGCCTGCAATGCACTAGGCAGGAAACCTCCCCTCTCCATCCCTCCCACCCTTCCAGCTAGGGAGATCCGGGAAGATTTATTACAGCAATAAAAACAAAAGAGACGGAAAGATACGGGGGAGTCTCCAAGCCAGGCAGTGCTTCAATAAAGCCCAAGCAGGCTCTTGGGGGGATGCTGATCTCCAGGAGAGACCACACCAAACGGCAGCAAGCAATTCATCTGCTGGAAGAGGAAATGTCAACCCACGCTCATGCGATACCCCAGCAGGAGGGCAGAAGAGAGAATTCAAACAGGAGGGAGTATCAGGCTCTGGCTTTTTAAAGTCCCTGAGTGGGAAGAGCAACCAGACGGGACGGGAGATGCTCAAGCAGGGGAGTTGGGACGCAGCCGCCCAAGAGCGCTTCCACCCTCCTGCTCCCATCACTGCACCTCAGGCCCAGGCCACAGTGATAACCATTCCTCTGGTCCCAAAACTTCACCCATGGCGCAGCACCGCCCGCTCTCCCGGGGCAGGGTGGCTCTGAGGGGCTGCACGGTTCCCATGTCACCATGTGCCTTGCGCTGCTGCAGGCAGAGATAATACGGAAACTCCTCTGCAAGAGACTTTTGCTCACCTCTGCTCATACTTGGCAGGAGGGACAGTCAATAAAACCAAACTCCAGTCACTCCTTCCCAGGCCCTGGGGTCCCTTACCAAGGCCCTCAGTAGACAGGACATGAGATCAGGTCTCCCTGGCTCGGGACAGGCACCATCCAGGGCTTGCAGGTCCTTGCCTCCCTTCACAAAGCCCCTTCAAGTCCACACGCTCCCGCGCTGGGACCTACCCACAGGCAGCCTGAAATGCCCTGGGAAACGCACTCCCCTGCCAGATCTCCATCATCCTCAGCACCCACATTGGCACCTCGTGGCCAGGCTGGCACCCACCAACCTTCTCCCTGGACAGATGTCACGTGCAGTGTAACGCCATGGCAAGGGCTGTGCTTTTGCATTTAAAGAGAAAGGAGAGAAACCCTTTAAGCCTGAGAAAGAAAGAAAGAGAAAATGCGTTCCTTCAGGTGGAAGAAGGAGGGAGGGTTTTGTAGCAGAGAAAAGGCCTGGAGAGCCTGGAGGTCTCATTTTCCCCTCCGCAGAGCGTCATGGTTTAACCTCACAAAACTGCCTCCTTGCCTTAGTTTCATCTGCAAAACAGGGTGTTAAATCTGTAAGGGATGCTAGAAAGTGCCACTAAAGAGCAAAGTTGCTGCTCTTACAGATGCTGTAAGGCAGGCTCCCTCCCTGCCTGCAGTAGGGTCCCTGCCCTGCTGCCTCCCGACCCAGACCGGGTGGCTCCACGGCGGGACATTGCACTGGGGCTCGGATACTTTAAGAGGCGTTTTGGTGCTTGGGATTTTCACACCCACAGAAACAGATGTTCCCTGAGATTAGCCACCAGTTACCCTGAAATTACTTTTAACTCAAGCCTGGGTTTCCACACGGTAAGGCAACAAGCAAATCTCAGTTAAAAGCTGTTCTGTACCCCAAATCTTGCCCCAGATACAGATGTGCATTCACATCTGCATTTTCTGGCAACACAGCAACAGGATTTATGCCTGCACGTAACCAACCAGTACCTCCTCAATGACTCTAGATAAAGTGGGCCTAAGGGTCTACACTGGGGTTGTGCTGAGCAGCCCCTGTCCCATCTGAAAGATCTCAAGATACAACAGCAGCTTCACTCCAGGACCGCTGCATTTCAAGAGAACAGGAGGGAACACAGGGTACCTTGGAAAGCACAGCACTAAAATACAGTAATCCCTTCCAACACTGATTTACTTGGTACTGTTGACTAGACAAAAGCAACTACCAAAAATCAGGTAGAGAATAAATAAAGGAGGAAGTGATTTTCAGTCCTCATTTTCAATAAGTAAATGCATCTGTGCTCAAAGCTTACTGTGCTCTTAAATAATTGGTTAATTCTTTCCCCCGTGCAAAGCTCTTCAGTTCACCTTTAAAAGAAAGAGATGGATGATTTAAAGTCCAGCATCCCAAAAGCAAATCTCCGCTCCCCACGCAAGAGGCAATAATTCTGCACAGATACGCTGCCATCAGTCATGCTTCTCATCTTCCCAGTGCACCTTTCCTGTCACTCCCTGGCAGGGGGAAATGGATGGCAGATGCTCCCCGCTATGCCAGTTTTAGGGGTGGGAGAGACAGGAGAGGGGTGACCTTGCAAACCCTGCCAGGAAGCCACACGTGTCTACCTCAGAGATGGCTGGTGGTCGTCTTCTGACTGCCTGACCTTGCTAATTAGATGCTGTGAATGTTAGAGGGAGACACATTTAGCTCCCCAGAGCGTGGTTAGTGTTAGAGGGACTCTGTCATTTGTTTTTTGTTGTTGCTGCTGGGTTTTTGGTTTGGGGTTTTTCCCCCCAACGGTTCCCATATGAAATAGGCTCACTCTTCCAAGTCAAAGGATTAATATTTTTATTTATTTGTTTACTAACTGCCACTTCTGCAAGCGCAGCCTAGGATCTGAGAGTCAGACAAGGCCTCGTCTGTCCTCCCCAGTAATAAAGGCCTTATAATTACACAGGAAAGCCCGGTGCTGATAGACGAGCCAGAAGGCATCCCAGTCTATTTTTCCATAGCTATCCTGTTTATGGAAGACCAGAATAGCTTACCCATGCTGGGTAAGCTGTGCAAACAGAGGTGATTCACACAGAGAGACTGGCCCTTGGATAACATTAAAGCTGCAAAGCAGGTGGAGAAAGAGAAAGGACAATTAAGTCCTGTATCCATCATGTCCCCTGTGGCTCTGCGTACGGCACAGCTAGGGAAGTACACAATGCCACGCAGTCAACATCATGTCGGCAGCTCTCCCATAGCCACCAAGCCCACCTCTAGCAGCATCCCAGCACCACGGTGGGAAAGCCAGCCACCGAGCCCGGAGGAGCCCGGCCACCATTCCCCATTCCAGCACCGGGACCTGATGGGGAAGGGGCAGATCTCAGGGGCTGTGCCCTCTCCAGCAGGCTGGAGTGGGACCCCTCTCTGCCGGGATCGAATTCATACCAAACCCTACAGGGATTTTCACAAGGCTTCGAGTTGCCACATTAGTCCCTGCTTACTCTGTCCAGCTGTCTATTTTAAACCAAGCACAAATGTGGTCCTTCAGCAGAGAAATGCTCCTATCGATCAAGCCTCCATCTGAGGAAAAGACTATTCTTCTCCCCATACCTCTTCGAACAAGCCCATTAACTTTACTCCAGTTATCAAAAGACACCTCCCGCCTGTGGACATGTCCAAGCTAGGCAGTATCCATACCAGGAGAGTGGGGAAAGTACAGGTCCTCACAGTAGCACATGACCTCATGCAAGTGATGAGAAGTAGCTCAGATTTCAAAAGATATCTGTTTTAATTACACACAGTGAGATTTATAACACAGGTAGGAACATTTAGATAGTTGTTCAAACATTTCTTTCTTCAAGAAATACAGTATGGAGATTGCTAAGCTTGCAATGCCCTGAAAGTAAAATTTAAAAGATCTTTCCTTCCATCTGAAAGAAAATGTTCTTCTGTGCTTAACATATAAATAAATGCATTAGACCCAGGGGTGTAATGCAGCAGGTGATTTCACTCATTCAGTCCAACGCCAAGTGATAGTTTTCTGCATTACTACTGAAAGATGCTAAGCTGTGAGCTAATGTGAATGTACTTGAAAAACCTATTTGGTCCCCAGAAGGAAGAGATGCTCAGTCTAGTGTGGACCATGACACTGAAGATGCCCCACCTTAAATGAATTTTGGATTCTGCATCCCCTGATCTCAGCCCATGCCACTGGATATGTCTAAAGACCTGATCCTACACAGAGCTCTGCTGAAGCCAGTGCCCTGCCATACTGGCACCCAATGCAGGACAGATGCCTTCAGCTTCATCCCTACCTGCAGCTCGGCAGGCTGCTAAGGCAGCGGTCTCTTCTGACTCGGTTTCAGTCTTCTTCAAAAATCACTCTGACTCTTCCTACATGTCCCTTATTAGGGCAGAGATGCTCTGTTCCGGGCCTCCCTGGAACAGAGCAGTGCAACAAGCAGTGACCAGGGACAAGAGACTTTCCATGGTAACGTAGCACTAGAAGAGGTAATGGCTGCTACATTACCCCATTTTGCATGTGGGGAAACTGAGGCACAGAGCAGTGATGTGGCTTCCCAACGGCTGCACAGCAAACCGGAGGCAGGTCCAGGAGAAGCAGCCAGCTATCCCCATCTTAGGTGCTACAAAGCAATGGTTGGAAAAGGGAACCAGCCAGGCAGGTCTGCAGTAGCCACAGGCATGTTAGCAACAGATTTTTAAACAATTTTCCTGCTTGCAGCTGCCTCAGCTGCCCTGTGAGCACTCCCAGCTCACCAAGTCTGGCCAGTCGAACCACCATTGCACAGCCCTTATGCTAAATTGGGAACCTTGGTCCTGGGCTGGACTAGGTGCCCTCACACCCCCTTTCACCACTGTTTTGCCACAGGGGCTGCTAGTAACCGAGCAGAGCCACTTCCTAAACTATTCCCCTTAGAGCTGTACCGTATAAGGCTGTTAAGCATGGCCAAAATGGGAAAAAATTCCAACAGAAATTATATCTGATCTAATACTAGCCTACTCGGTTCTGGCGAACAGAGACATAGTAAAAGTCTGATTTCCCTTTTTGCCAGCAAAGGTGGGTTTTGCCCTGGCAGTTGCTGGGAGCGCAGCACAACAGACCCGTGTCAGGCTGAAACCCAAGCTGCGGCTGTACCCACTGCCAAGAAGCTCTGCTGTTGCCAGAGCTCGGGGATTCTCCTGGTTGCCCTGGTACGACAGCACAGTCCCACATGGCGATTCACAGTGGTGTTTGTTGGTTTCTTTGAGGACTGTAGACTTACTGCAGCCTGTCTGCTTCCCCCAACTTCTAGGCTTAGCAGGAGGAAGGATGCATGTTCCAGACATCACATAAGAAAACTGCAATCCGGCAACACTGGGAAGAGCTCATGTGCCTGGGGACGCTCCAGAAAATTAAGCTGAATTAATTAGGAGTGGGAAGTTAAGGCATGAGAAAGCCCTGTGTAGACGCTCATGCTCTGAAGCAACATGACCTCAGTTCAGTTTAGCTTAATCTTCCTGCAAAGGCAATTAGGCTAGAGTAAGGCCCCGGGAATGAGATCATCCACACAAGGATTTAACAGACTTTAACTAACGTCTGCAGGCAATCCCTGCAGTCAATAAAAATACAACTGGCCCAGCCTGGTTTTGAGAGACTCGAGTCTGACTGTGCTCAGTGCACGGCCACCAACCTAGACACCAGTGGCACCGCGCTCCGGTTTTGTTCCTTTTTCAAGTTTCCCCACAGTTTCTGGGCCTATCTTCATCTCTACGCTAAGCACCAAATACTGTAACAACTACCAGAAACTTCACGTCCATCCTCACGCGGAGCCACCCTGAGCTTCCTGGAGAGCAGCATGGCCATAGCCTAGACTCAACCACTCCAAACCAAGTTGCTACCGACACAGCTACAGGGTGTTTAAACAGCTACGAACCACTGCAGCCATGCTCTACCCTGCCAGCTCTGGTCAGCAGAGAACATTTCTACATGCCAGCCTATCACTATCATTTGGATGTTATTTTATTATTTTGTTGTGCTAAGACAAGTGCTTGTTTCTTGATCGCAATAGTAAATCAAGCGAAAGAAGCTTGCACTCAGCCATTTTTAAAAAAAAAAAAAAAAAAAAAAAAAGATCCCCACTAAAAAGCATGATTTGATTTTGCTACGGAAAGCGATGCTTGAGTCTGCGGTCTTAGCTCAGCAGCGTTCTGGCACATGTACTACATCAACCAAATTAAGGGGCAATATCAAAGAGAACATTATGATGGCAGAATTAATTTTGTCCCATAGCATGACAAAGATGCTTACCCAAAGGTAATTCTTTCTCCTTACACACGGTGCAGACATCAATGACATAACCACGTCTCGTTATTTAAATACCACAACGCCACATTATATCGGTAAGTGCAATACATCTCAGCACAGCAAATCTCTCTATGTATTACAGACAGAACTTCTCAGTGTCATTCACGAGAGAAGAGTTTAGTATACTGCTCTTACACAACATACTAGAAATTAAATATAACAGCACATAATAAGAGAGAACCACTGCAGGCATATTTAGGCCACCTAAGTTTTGCAGCTAAAATAGCTGTGAAGTTAACTGTTTCACCCTCCAAAGCGGAGTGCTAATGGACAGTGAATGGCATAATACACAGCCATTGACTTGGAAGGGAATTTTTCCCTAAAAGGCTTAGAGCAGCACCTTTCAGCCTGCCATTTTGACGGCAGACTGTGGCCTGCTCCTGAGGGATTCACGAAAGGTTACTGCGAAAAACGAGATCGCTATACACTATAAACCAAAGTCAGGTGTTTCTAAAGGGGCTTATATATCCCCCCTAGAATATTTTGAAGGTGCCACAAATTGAGAAGGGCTGAACACTCTTCCAGGAGGGACAAAGTCCTTGTTTTATTCTACCTGCTGTGCACCAGCATAACTTTCTCTATGAGAAGGGAGCATCTTCTTATGTATACCATTTTGGTAGAAATTACGAGAGAATTAGGCATAAGTCAATTTAGCTGCACATGGCAGGATCAAGATAATTAAATTGGTGAGAGTACAGTGGACAGCAAAAATCCAACAAGGTGTTTCACATATGAAGCTCTGCATGTAGAAGACACTGAGTGTACATTTGATTGTCAGATAAACAGTTTGTAATTGTGTAATGAAATATCATTTTATAACTATACACACTGGGGGCAGAATTAATGTTCTGCTTGGCATTACTGACTTCTAGGACTTAATCATGGAACATTCTCTTAATGAGTTTTTTTTAAAATAGCCTCTCCTGGGTTTAAATGGAGAATGCAAGAGAAGAAAGGCGGCTCTCCATCCCGGGGAAGGATTTCACACAAAAGCACCCTCCATCGTATGTGCCAGACGCTCGCCCCGGGCAGCTGCGCTCAGGAGGGCACGGGACAGAGGTGCACCCTGCAGATCCCCTGAGCGAGCACCCTGCCCCAGGCAGCCTGTGCAGGCGTGGGTCACTGGGGCTCGGCATAGTCACGCTCAGCTCCACGCGGTTTACTACAGAAAGAACGTAATCCTAACAGCGGAAAGGAAGGCTAAGGAGAAGCAAAGCAGGAAGGGCTGTAACACATGGTATTCATGAACATCTGTATTGGAAACTTAGCTGTGTCCAAAAGTCTCCGTTTCGTGCGGTTCCCATGGCTGAACACAGTTCAGCAACCACTTGTGCAGAACAAAGTTGTGTTCCCTGCCTGATGCCAAAAGTGCCATCAAATGTCTGTCCTGCTTACGTGTACTGAGCATTAAACACCATTTAGCTGGGCCCAGCAATGTCCCAATTTGCCACTAATGGTCCTGCGCCGGGGTGCAGCACTCCGTGCTCTGCACGGCTAAGTAGCGATGGGAGGAGGTAGCTTGGCCCTCCCAGCATCAAGTCGAATTCAGGAAAGAGCAGAAGGGAACATGATGGTCTCCCCTCCATATTCCGGCTTCCAGTCACCAGAAACTTAGGGACCATCTGCGCCCCAGTCTGTGTCCACCATGGCGTGCTGAATACAAGGGGCTGTATGAGAGACCGCCCTTTCTAACCTCCTAAAACTCACTTACTGGAGGTGACACCAACATTATGCATGATGTTCCTCAGCTTTTCTTATATTTGCATTACTTGCCAATCCTGGCTCCTTTCTCCAAGGACTTTTAAAGCATATGAAGCAGAGGTGCACTTGGAGGCGAAAACACAAGCGTATTGAGAAATGAAGGAGGGCTAGAGAAGGAAAGGAGATAAAAGATGCATATAAGAGTATACGCAGAGGAAAAGAGAGAGAAAAAAGAATACGAAACTCCATCTGGCTTCTTTCAAGAAAAATGGAGGCTTGGTCCTATTCCCAACTTCACAAGCCCCTATTGTTTAATGAAGAATCAGTATTCAAACAGTGAGGGCAGTGAGCCCCCCTGTACAATACCCAGTTGTTCTCCATCCTCCCCGGGCATGTTTGATGAATTCAGTCAATGCTGCTAACCTTAGGCTGGAGCGTGGGTGGCTCTGTCACAGGGTGGCACAGCTTACACAGGGCCAGGGCCAAAAGCACTAATCTCAAGATTGATCTCTCCTAGCATTGGTCCGATAGCACAACAAGCTGCCATGCCAATACCCAGCACCCAGAGCACCCCCTCTGGGATTTGCAGGCTGCGATTAGCAGTTGAACGTGCCACCTTCCCTGGGGCTGATGAAAGCACCTCTGTCCCTATTGATTGCCAATCAATAGCCACTTCCCATCTCTCCCTCTCAGTTTCTGCAGTAGCAGTGCTGGTAATCAAATAAGAGTGGCAGGCTGATAAGATCCTGTTATCAGTGCACCAGCAAAATGGGATTCTAGATCTAATCTCAGATGCCACATTTCCAATCCTGATCACTGAGATTTAACCCCTCCGATGACTGAAGTACGCAGCCACAGCTGTAAGACTTGCAAGAAAACTTCCCAATCTCCCTCCAGGCCAAGAAAGCCAATGGAAGAGCCAAATTCCTGCGCCCACTGAAACCCAGGGAGAGCAGGAACAATTGCAGGAAGGGCCCCTAACGGCAGGGATTACCGTTTACTGCATCTTCTCACGGCTTCCTGTTGTACTTCCAACTTACCGCAAGAAACAAAAATGCTGTGCAGCCGAAGGGGTCTAAACTGCCATTTTATTCCATTTTTCACAAAGAAACACCACCAAAAAAATTGAGGTTCCCAAAGAGTATCTCACACATTCGTCTACTGGGCCTGTGAAATTTCCACACCCTCTCAGCTAGGAAAGGAAAGTCCTTCCACTCCACATGGGATTTAAATATTTCAGTGCTTACTTGCACTCCAGCCCTGGCAGACCTTGGTTAAAATCTCATGTAAATAGCCCAATTTCATGGCTATTCACTGACATGTCCTCATGGCACACGGCCATCTAGAGACACCCAGACTGCCGGAGAAGGGAAGCTTTAAATAAGCTGCCATGACTGCACAGCTTCTGCTCTTTCAACCGATCAAGTCCAAATGACACGGAGTAACTTCGCCAACAAAACAGCAAATACCAGCAAAGAGATGGTTAACACAACTCCCTCCACCTGCTCTAACTGCTGGAGTCTTTCTATCACAGGTAAGAGGCTTGAGCTCAGGCCCTCAGAGGACTACTCTATTTAAAATTGAATGTTAACAGAAAAGAGAAGAAAAAATTCAACCAGACATCAGGGTTGAAAGACAGCCAGGCTGGCTGTTGTGTTACTCCACGTGAAATACATGATTTCTGACATCTCAAGAACATGGTGCTTCTTCCCTCCTTATCACTAGCACTTTTTTTTTATTTACTATTATTTCTAGAATGTTTCTCCTGCTTTTTCTCCCTTTCTGCCAAATCTGCTACAACGCTGGAAGAGAAACCTGCCCTGGGGTCACCACTGCTGGGCCCCAGCCAGTTTCACACCTATGACACGTAGCCATCCTGCAAAGGGACATCCCTCAACGCCGCCCAGGGGGTTCAGCAAGGAGGACACTTGCCAGACTGGGACATAAGCTGCTACTGCAGGGCTGTGCTCTCCCCGGGAGCTCTGCTACGTGTCTAGTAACCAACACCTCAGCTGGTCAGCATCTAAGAGCACTTGCCTGTTTCAGATGGGAAAAAGGCACAAAATGGACATTGGGAGGAAAATTCTAGCTCACCTGCTTTGCCTGGACATCCCCCAGAGCAGGGGAGAAGGTGGGCAGCCCGGGGAGACCTTCCCTTGACATCCCAGTGAGGGCCAGAGCTGCTTGCATCTTTCACAGGGAATAAACCTCTGCCACCGCCTGCAAAATCCCAAGTCAGTAGCAGTGACTTATTGGGCTAATATCTAAGACGTGCTATGCTGCTGACTCACATCCACAGGGACCGCCAGGTCTGTGGGGTCTCACAGGGCCCACCCTGGGCAGCAACAGCCACTGAGACAGGAACACCATGGGGGCACGTAACTGCATGCATGAGCATAACTTCTGGGGATCAGTTACAGAAGGGTCCTTAGAAATTTGTAGTTGAACATCAGCATTGCATAGGTGTCCAGCGCTGTGGTTTCTCCATTGTGTTGCTGATATTGATCCTCCTTATATAGTTCACTGATTGCTGGTTAATTATACATCACTGATAAATCAATGCACCACTTCAATCCTGATTTGGTTTAAACTGCACGAACCAAACAGTTTTTCCCTGCAGCACGGCTCCTTCCCTGCAGAGCCACTCCCAGCCAGCCCCCAGCCCGCACCTGACCCCATCCCAGGCACTAGACCCACATTTCTCTTGCCCAGCTTCCCGAGGCCCCTGTTTGCCCATTTCTGCTGCATGCCGAGACCCCTCCAGCCAGCAACCCACACTCCAGCATACCAACCTTCCCCTTGGACCACGGTCTCCATGGGGCAGGGCTGCATGTCACCCCATCATCCCTGGCGTGGGTGAAGATGCTGAACTGTTCAGGCCTTACGTTGACTCCTCAAGGTTGTGACTAGGATCTGGCTACCTGTTAAACTTCAAAGCACTGACCACTACCTTTTCAGCCTGACAGACCAGACAGCTTTTTAATCCATCTTGTAGTCACCTATCAAGGCTGTTATCTCCCTAGTCTGGCTATAACGATGCTATGGGAGAACACATCAAAAACTGAAAGCCAAGGTAAATGACACCCACTGCTCTCTCCGTGGCCACCATTCAGGCATCTCATCACAGAAAGCAGTTGGGTTAGTCAGGCATGATCTGCTAAGGTAAACTCATGCTGACTGTTCCCAGCCACCTTCCTGCACCTACAAATAGCACAGTCTAACATATATCCACTACAAGTTGGTTGTCCTTTGCCATAAAAAAAGCTTTTCTTTGTAGGTTCTTAGGCTGGTCAAGGCTAAAAGCAATTTAAAGTTGCTAAAGGACCCCAATGGTCTCTGGAGAGAGGTGTGGGTGCGTAAGGGCTTATTGCAGAAGTTGAGATGGGCACATACCCACGTCACACACTCTGATGTCAGCTAACGAGCAGGCTGTGAGCAAGACCTTGCCACCTTTATGGATGGGTCTTCGGTCTCCACAATTCACAGAGGTACTCACCAGGGTCTGGGAGCAGGTCCTTACTGGGGACAGTACGGGCAGCATGAGTGGAGGAGACAGTGGCACCACCTCCTGCCCACAACATACGTGGTGTGCCTGTGACAGAGAGAGGGGACGGCGTGCCCAGTTGTTGCAAACAGGTTAAAACAGATCAATGTTTCCACAGCTGCTAAGGGGTTAGCAAGAGGTTGATGTTTTAAATAGCAGGGCTCTGGTGAAACACCACATCCCTGCAGGAGCCTCGCAGCAATAGCTGACATTCAGATCCAAGTGGGCTCCTTGGAGAGGGCTGCGGGAGCCCAGGGTGGCGGGGGCGGCAGTGCCACAGCACGACGTAAAGCCCACCAACCTCTCTCTGTTTCCCGCCTAGGCACAGCGACTGAAGCATCTCAGAGGCGACCCTGGACAGGCCACCCCAGGCAGGCTTTGTCCCAGCACCTGGTGCTTCTTGGTGGCCGTGTGGGAAGGCAGGCTGTGATTTCCACAGCAGCGGTGCTCTTGCTGAAGAAAAGCATGCATTTTGAGTCCCTGCACCCCAGCCGTGCCGTCCGCCCTGCTCTCCAGAGCCTGTGTTTCCAACCGAGCACCACACAAACTCTCTCTCTCATCACCTGTCCAGCACTGAAGGATGCTCAGCACCCAGGCACTCACACCTCGGTCACTACACGCTCCCCAAGAGCGGTGCACCCCTCCTCGCGGGATGGGCACACTGCTGCCGACCATGCCAGCCCCAAACCTGCCCGACCCGGGCACCCTCTCACCCCGACCACCCCCCTGCCCATGGTATCACCTCTGCAGGCTGCCAAATACAGCCTGCCTGCAGGCACTGGCTTTTGCTTGGTAAATAAAATGATCCTCCTGCCCAATTTGAGCAATTTGGAATCTCTCCATATGAAAGAAGAAACGTAAACACAAAATACCTTTAATTGATACAAAAAACTGCCTGAGTTAACCAAATAATATTACCTCAATATTCCTCAGGCACTCTCCACACTCTGTCTACAGGAGGTCAGATAACCTTGGGTCCCACCACCTTGTTACAGAAAAAGGATGGAACTGTTTCTAAGGCCAAATGAAGCACAAGCCAGCTGGTAAAAGGGGTTTCCCTAGGAACAGAAAACAGAAAAGGTGTTACTCCACAATGATTTCCGTGTGCAAATGCAGGTGAGCAGTGAGAGTTACTCCAGAGCTGTGGTGCAAACACAACCCTAACGCAGCCAGGGAAGAGCCTGCCACAACTGTTTGCCCAAGTCTCTCTCCTGTTCTAGACAAGGATATGGTGCTTGAGAGCCACCAGGATTTACACGGTGGTTCAACATTTTCTTTCATGCCAAATCTCTTGCTTTGCTGCGATGTTTGGAGATGGGGATTGTCATTACAGATACCTAGATGCCAAGAGGAAAGGAGAAGATGTACATGGGGAAGAATACTGCTTCTTTCTTCGCTCCAAGTCATACTCAGTTAAAGGCAGTGCTGCCTGAAGAAGATCAGATGGCTTTCCAGTGTGACCTGAAGCATTCACTGGAAATAGGTAGTGGGAGGAGGTAGGCTCCAAGGTGCTGTGGTTTTTTTGGGGGGGGTTGGGGGGAACAGGGGCAGAGTAGAGACAGCAGCAGGGAAAGTGCAGGAAGCAGCAAATGGTTCCTCCTTCCCTTGGCTCGCCTCAGCAAGGCTGAAAGTTTCTTATCCTACCAGTTAGTGCAGGAGGAACTAGGAGATATATTTCAATCCACCTCCAAGACATCCCCACTGACTGGAGTCCTGGTTGAAGTACTGGCCTTGCAACAAGGAACCAAGCCCATGTTAGGGGAGAAGACCAAACCCCGTGGTTCTCAGCAAGTAACCCTCACCCATTTATTTTTCTCATTACAACCACCTTGTTCTCTATCTGCCTTTCTCCAGAGTACTTAGCAATTCACAGCTAGCTCCTTCAAGCCCTGGACATACCCCCACCAGGGCCCTGCTGGCCAGTGATTCCCCGTGTAATTGTCCCCAAGGAAAGAACAATGCCATCTAAACACACCTCTGCTCCACCCTTCGTGATTCACCCCCCAAAACACCAGTCAAGGACACACATTGGGATTCAGATCCATTGCCTTCAAGGTCAGCACAAGGTTGTCCTGCCTCCTAATGGGAGCAAGCCTCACTCACCCGCTGCCTCCATCATCTCTCAAAGGTCTCTTCCCTGCTTCCATCTTGTATTCCAGAGGTGTCCAGCTCACTCAGAGCTCTGGGATTTGAGGGCACAGAGACACGGTGCTGACAGCCAGCAACACAACAGTACTCACAGCAACTACAATCTTGTGACAGGCAGATGGGTTTAATCATTGGTGTGGGTGACAGACCTTCTGGGAGAACCGCCTGAAGCTGCTGAACTACAGGAGGGTTGGGGCAGTGCAGTCTCGGCAGCGCATCGTCAGACCTGTACGGACTAGGGGTATCCTTCGATCCCGAGGCAGCCAACACTGTTTCCCAGATGACTTCTACTGTGGGGAAGGAAATTCCTCCACATGATTTCTTTAGGTACTCAAAGTCACTCCAAGGCCCCACCCTGCCCTCTTTCTCTGGTTTCCTGCAGATTGATTTGAGCCGATGCCTCTGGTGAGAGTTAATTGGAATTGCAGTATCCCATGGAAGTCCCCTATGCGGTGGTCAAGTTCGGTGTTCCTCATTTCTAGCCTTAAACCGTTTCAGATGCTGTGATGCTGCAGTTCACACCGGAGATGGCTGCATTTCAACAGGCACTACCATTATTTCTCTCTCCAGAGCATATCAACTTGTATCAA
>NW_009198276.1:54595-86962 GCF_000690835.1 Fulmarus glacialis
GCTCAATCCCTTCAGCACACTCCGTATCACAGGTTATTACTACCCAACAAGGGGCAAAAAGACACGTTTAAAGGGTTAAAGAAAACTTCCCATCCTTCAAAATTCCCGGGAAGTTTCAGAGACCAAACCAGTCAGAGAGGATGGCAAGGGTGGAGGCGAGCAGCCCTGGTCAGAGAGGTCCAAAGGTTGGGAAGAGGGATGCGGGGGTGGCGATGCTGACGTGCTGCTAACAGGTTTATTCCGCTGGCAGGGATTCCTTCCAGAAGCATTTGGGTAAGTGCTGTACACTGCCGAGTTCAATCTGCGCTAAGCAGATTAGTTCCTTACCGGTGAAAGGTTCTGGGCAGCAGCAGAGAGTTGCTCACCATGTGATACAAGGGGACTGTCATTACGTTTCATAGATATGATATAATTATATGCTCCCTGGAGGATACTTCTAATTGAATTATAGGGTGTCTCACAAGTATTCTGGGCAGCGGTTTGAGGAAGCTCTCACTGCCCAGAACAAGACAGAGATACCCTTTAATTCCATTAGAGGTACCCGCTGGGGCTGTTACTCTACGCAGGAATTCGCTTTAAAAAAAAAAAAAAAATCATCTCCCCCCAAAATCAGAAGGGAGGTGCCCTTAGCAGAAGTTTGTTGTCGCTGCGTACTTGTTCCTCGGGCCGCTCCTCCGCAAGCTCGCAGCCCCATGAAACTCCCTCGCCTGCCACCCGGGACAGCCCTGCACCGCAAGGGGCCGGGGGCAGTGGCCGTCCCCTGCCCGGGTGGCTGCTGGGCTCCCCTCCCAGCGCGGGGTCAGGAGGTACGGCGCCGCGTGAGGTGTCACACGCCAGGCTATTTGTATGGGCGAGTTCTCAGCCTCCTTAGAAAAGACTCTGAGAAGCGGTCCCCAAAGGCAAGGCATTAATAATCCCAGGCCAGGCCAAACAGGGGCTCCAGTCGTGACAGCGCATGCCGGCGAGGTTCCCCCCTCAGCCTGCCCATCCGTTCGTCCCGCCTTCAAATGAAGGGCTGCAAACAGCTACCCTGGTCCCCCAGAGACAGCCAGAGCAACCCCGGGCAAGGCAGCTTGCTCCCACCCTGAGGCTGGCCAGGCTTCCATCATTTGGGCACCCAAACCTATGCTCCCAGGGGCCTATTTCAACCCTTGGATTTTGCTCTCTGTTTTAGTCCAGACTCATGCAGTTTTCCCTTGCGAACCAGATCTTCCCAGGGGAGCTGCAGCACCCAGATTGCAAAATCAGCTGCCCTGCTGTCCCCCCGCAGCCTGCCTGCGGGCAACACACTGGGGACCGGTACCCCTAAACCGCCGGTAGCCACCTCTGCACCACGGCACCTCACTTCCTTAGGCTCCTGGCCAGCCAGAAGCACTGCGCAGGGACACATGTGCAAGCTACTGCTCCCCACAGAGCTCAGGGAAGAAAAAAACCCACCTGCCCACAGGTTCTCCCAGCACCAAAAGCAACAGCTCCTTCGCTCTTCACCCTCTCCTCTGGGGGCTGTGCACCAGGGAAACCACCCAGCACTTCTCCTCTCCTGCTCCGACACTGCTGTCTACGACTTACTGTCAAGCCAGGGGAGATGTCACATCTGTTATGCCTTTTTTTGCTGCTCTGTACCATACAAATGGTGGGATAATCAGGCCCCAGAGCCTATTTTTTTTTTTTTTAGTCACTTCAAGGGAAATCCAGCACCAGCTGCCCACCACAAAGTCTAATGACCTACTGAAGCTGCCATCAGCTCTGACTCCCACGGACTACGTCTAGCACCGCTCCACTCGTCAGGCTGCAAAAAGAGCAAGAAAGACACTTATGCCAAGAACTTGCTAATTATAGAAAATGAAAACCTTCCTATAGGACAAGCACCACGGTCACCACTGAGATAAAGCACACACAGCTCCTCACGCTTCCACGGTGCTACGGCCTGGCACACCAGCAGTAGCCAGGCATCTGATGCTCTCTACCCGGCTACAGCTTTCAGGTATTGCTCAGCAGCATACAGCTGATCAAACCCTGGGAGCCCGGCTGCTAGGCAAGCAGTTATTGCTCGTACAGAGTCCGTTTGCTGCTATTCTGCATCATTCACAGCTCTGCCCAGCTCCAGTGGTGTCAGCTAACAGGTCATGTCTGGGAAAAACTGCCAGTTCACAGGTTCTCCCTCCCCAACTGCACTACAGAAAGAGAAAACTACTACGAGCTATCAAAGCTAACCACAATCCACCCCAAAATAAAGAAGCATTTCTGATGTCTTAGAAAACAGAGTGCTCAGTGCCTATTTAGTCTTGCACAGTCAATACACTGGTCCTCGCACATCCTTCCTAAACAGCATCGTGGTCCAGTTGTCTTTACTAAGGGAGGTGGAGATAGCGGTATTAAGCAGACAATCATCTCAAGCAGATGAGGTAAAGGAGAGACCAACCCAGGAGGGAAGACAGGTAAAGCAGAGATAAGCAGAGCAGAATTTCTACATTAAATATTGATAACTTTATGATGCTTTTTTCTCTGAAGAATAAAAGCAGAGCAGCACGGCGCTCAGGTGGGGATTTTTATGAGGGTAGGACCCATTTGGCTTGCTTATCTCATGGAAAGAAAAATAGAGGCACAAAAGGTAATTCCTACCCCATTTCACTTTAACAACATACTTTTACACAGAGCACCAAAGAGGCGCAGCAGCAGACAAACCATCTGCAACACACTCAGCACAACAGTCGCAGCACAGGCAGGAGCAACCGTTCCTGGAAACTCTGTTTGGAGAGACGAACGGGGGAGAGAGAAAAAGCCTCTTTCCTCCCCAAGCACCTAAAAACATCAAAGGAGATCTTCCACAATCTAACAGAAGGACCGGGAGATCAAAGCCATGGCTTTTGCTCAGAGGGGGTAGAGCATCAAGCCCTTTATACCCAGAAGGGCTCCACACCAGCACCTGGAAGGAGAGCAGCAGGACATAGTGGAGGCTGTCAGGGATCCGGTGTCCAGAGGAGGGCTTCCAGGCGCTGCAGTCCAGCCCTGGGGCTGCACCACGCTCCATGTGAGGCTGCTCAGGCTTTGAGGTAGCTCGGCAAATGTCTCCGTTGGCCTCCTAAGGACAGGTCCTGCAAACCCTGGCAGGAAGAACTGGTCCTATCTGATGTTCAGAATTCCATCCTGCTGCCCTTCTGGTGGAACCCACCTAAAAGACCCGACCACCCGAGCAGCCAGGGCCTGCTCAACACCAGGACTGCTTCAGCTGAAACGCTCGCAGCAGTACATGCTGGCACCCAGGCAGAGACTTGAGGGGCCTCGTCTGTCAACAGCCCATCTGCTAATACAGCTGTAAATATGTACCAGTCCACATTCCTCCCAGCTTTAAATCTGCTGTTTTTGCTGAAGCTAAATGGAGGATGAACCTGGTCCCTGGTGCTTCTATCAGCTAGCATAGCAAATTCTCTTATCACCTTTTATCCTGACATGAGGTAAAAAAGAATCAAGCCACATTGCTAGCAACAGGTAAATCATCTCTTATTTGGAACAGCTGCTACCTTCCACCAGGATCAGCTGCTTCTATTTAGCCACAATAAAAACGTGCTGGAGGACCTCTGGCTGGGGAGATTTTAGACTCTGCTGTTCTCCTCAGCTCATTTAGAAAAAGATAAGCCCATGTTTAACTCAGAAACTTTGCTGGCACTCTGATCTGTTAGAAGTCACAGACACACTACAATGATGCTGTAAGTAATGTTCCTACCGTGGGTTAAAAAAAACCCCAGCACGTACTTGGAGTGATACATAGTCTATCAAGCCTTGCCACCAGCATCTCTTCTTATCCCCTGAAGCTGCATCATTCAAACTGTGCCTTCTCCTCCTTACAGGTGGGAAACAAATATGACCTGTGCCTCTGCAAAACTGCGTGTAAAGGGTGTGATGTCTAAGCCACTCGTTTGCAAAGGTGCTCCAGACAGTAATGCATGAGTCAGTGTGAGTAAAGGAGGCAAAGCTCACCCAAGTCACAGCAGACTTGTTTTATCTTGGACTAGTTCTGGTCTGTTGTTTGTTTTTAAACCCAAACCTTGGTTCTGACATTTGGTAGGATAAATTTCCCGGTGTTTGCTCTGAAGTAGGAATATCACTGCCCTCTCTGATACCTCCCAGAACATCCTCTCCAAGGGCCTCCTACTTCAGGAACCCGTGAGCTTCCCAGGGGCTTCTCTGCTAGATCAGAGCACACACCAGCTCTGAAGAGCCGATCTCTACCACATGCCTCTCTTTTGAGCTGGGGTCCCAGGCCTCCCCTGTTTAATGCTGTCACATAAACTCATACAAATGCCTCCTTTGATAGACAAGACGTCACAGTCTCTGAGAAAGGATGTTGTTTGTCCTTCTTCATGGACAGATAGCAAGTATGTCCCCCCGACACCTGCCAACAGGACTATCTGGGAAGGTAAAGGTCAGCTCAGGGCTTCTCTTCTTCCCAGGATGGTGCCACGGTCTCACATTTCTGCAAGCTGATTTTACATATGCTCCAGAACAGTCCCCTGACACCTTACACTAATCCCCTGCAGGTCACACCACCTAGACCTCACGGCGGGACTACAGCAGAAACCCAGAGCGTGCGTGTGTGCGTGTATTAAAGGACTTCAGTTAAATTAGAAACTGGCACTGTGAAGAACACTGACACAAGAATTTCACAGCAAGAAGCAAATACAACAGCCCTTCACCACTGGCAACATAGTGGGGGAAAGTTTTTTTTAACTGGAGGACAGCTGTTACTGTTTTCCCTTAATCCAAATTAAAACAGGAACCAAGAAGTTCTAATTTATGTGAAGGTGTAGGAAGAGAAAGCCAGAAGGAGCTTACCCACTGACAGAAACAAACTGGAGAAGAATTTGGAGGATTCAATCTCAAGAAGACTCTAACGGGAAAGAAGCATGTCCTGAGAGAAGGAAACCATCAGCCTCACACGAGTTCTCATTGCCTGGAGTCGCACTAATTAGTCTTAATTTTTTGAGGGCTGTTCTCCTCAGAGCCTTAGGATTGGTGCATGGTGTACGAGAGCTGTTGAACTAGAGTTCACACTAGATTACCAAAATAATTCTGTAATGACCTCAGTCATTAATTGGAGTCATCACAGCTGATAGAAATAAACCAAGGTCTGCAGATGCAGCACACCTCCATGTCTGTGACCGAAATTTAATTTAGGAAAATGAGCACCCAAAACCGCAGTTACTGTTGACAGCTTGGGGGAATAGTGAGATATTGCAGCTACTGCCTATACCTGTACCGACCTGACTCGCAATGGCTGGGGAGAGGTCAGTGAATCTGCATAAACTCACCGTAGTTCCCAGTAATGGCAAGTTACAAGCCTGATGTACACGGACCTTCTGGATACAGCACAGGCCAGCAATCCAGGGAGATCAGTTTTATTCCTGTCTTTGCTTCTCATCTCCTGGGTAATCCAGAGGGAAGAGAAGTAACTTTCTCTGCATTTTTTCCCCCCATCTGCAAAATGGGAATAATGTCCCTCAATCTCCTTTGCAGACTGCTATGAGATCTACTGATGAAACACCATCAAAAGAGCTAAGTATCATTAATAGCATTCCCCTCAAAATGCCACAACCATGACTGCGTAGGTGATCAAATTAAAAAATTAAGTTGACAGTTTCCTCAAGCGCTGAATAGCAAAAAGGAAGGACAATTAATTACACCAAACCACAGTTTGACGTCCTTCAAACAGAAAACCACCATTCACCTTTCTCCACTATCACCTTCACCAGATCTGCTGGGGGAAGCCAACAGCCGCCACGGCAGGACCACGAGCAAGGGGTTAAGGCCCAGGTATCTCTGCGTCCTGGTGGACAGGAGAGGAAAAGGAGGAGGAAGGGATAGTGGCCTTCCCACCACACACGGGTGGCACAACACACAGAGGGAGGGCGGCAGCAGCAGCACATGGTGGCAGCTGTTAGCCACCAGCCTCGGGGCACAGCACCAACCTGAGCTTGACCCAGACAGGACCACCTCTGCCACAGCTCTGGCCTTCACACGCATACGTACATGCACAGTCCATGAGCCCCGCTGCCAGAAAATGCCTGAAGCCCCTAACAGGAAGAAATGCATGTGGTTTTCCACTGCTCATGGAAAGCACTTTGGAAGACCAGCCCCACCGAGCTAAGCACGCACTCGGAGAGAGCCCAAGGCTCACGGTGATGCCGTGGAGCAGCCGCAGCTGCATACGCAGCAGCCCAGGGGCTTCTCTGGGGAGAAGCAGACAAGGAGAGGCAACGTGCAACTTGCACGCAACGTCCTGCCCAAATCCTAAAGGCAAAAAAAAAAAAATATCTCACTGCCTGTTGAGGCAGGCTTAATATGTTTGTCTGCAGCAGTCTCTGTACGAATGCAGGAGACAGCCCTTCTGTTATCGAGAGCTCTAAGACACACACAGATAAGAGACTGTGGGTTTCCACATGTTACCAAAGTTCAGCCACGCTGACTTTGCGAAGAGGCTTTGCAAGCCATTTAATACCAGTTTAACACCACAGCATCTCTCAACACCCGGTTCCTTCCTGAGCCGCAGGCAATACTGTAAGAACTACGGACTCAGGGCTACACCTCTAGTAGCCTTCAGGTCCTGCAAGTAATTGAGCAACCAGCAACAAAGGCAAGTAGCAAAGTAGATCTCTTGGCCCAAACCTTAACTCAGTATAGCTGCTGCAAGTGACATGTGGCCACAGCAGAACTTGTCACTTTATTTTCTAGATGGCATATGAATTAATTACTGGTAACTTGTGTAGCTTCCTAAACTTTCTAAAGCAAGACCTAGACAAATTTCCATATGAACTTAAAACAGTTTTAAAGAGAGGAAACAATTTAAACACAGAAAGTTTAAATTAAATTTAATGTCTTGCTGGGAGTTCCCTTTATTATGCAAAAAGAAAATCCTTTAAAACCCAATTCACTTTTTGCTGCTGGCTCTTAATGATTTCTTTATTGCTTGGACATGATAAAGCAGCTGGGTCAATCATTCTTCTACATTTTCATACCTCCAAGAACCTAACATTTATTTCCATACAAAATCATTTAATAGAAAAGTGTTTCGTCATCTTGGGAAGAAAAAAAAAAAAATCTAAGGTTTGGACTTGATTTTTTGAGAGTTTCCTTTTAGTCAACATGAGAGCTGGGATTCTGCTTCAGCTGCTTAGGTCATATCTGACCCTCACTGGAGCAGGAGTTCAGAAATAACAAATGTATTGAAAAAGAGGAGCATAATCAAGTATTTGAGACCTGATCAATTCCCTTCTCAACAGATGACAGCACTCAAGATTATATGGCTTGATTTATAGCTATCCAACACCCATACACACACACACACACACACACACAGAGGATGGGACCATATTTCAGTAATAACAGCATTGTTTCAAGCCTCCTCATCTCAGCTTTTCTTGTGCTTTCTCTTGTGCTCCCACCCAAACGTGAGTAAGGAAACTTTGACCGTGTTAGTCTAGAAAGAATCACAGAGGCAAGAAGCAAGACCCGGTGGCAGGATCCATTTCCCTCTCATTCTGTAACATTTGCATCACCTCAGCTTTTTTTAGTCCCACGTATTTTAGGGAAAGCCTCTTAAAAACAACCCTGAGATAAATATAACAAGATAAAATGAACTAACTGAAGACCCCTTCTCTATTTAGTTCTTAGGAAAAGTGCTTATCCTTGGCCCTGGGGATTTGGTAGATGACAGCACCTCTCCTATAGTTTAATCTCAAGGATGCTGTGTAATCCAGTGCCCCTCAGATTAATCTAGCCATTGCTACACTTACGGACGCCAACCTACAGACTACTTACAGATCACCTGCCGCTGCAGAATGCAAGCTGAAGTTTTTTAATTCATGTGTCAGAGAACAAGCTGAGAGCGTGAACTGAAGCTTTTACTCTCCTCCACTTTACACTGATCAGTGCTTCTTTGTGGCTGCAGTTCTGCGGATCCTTAGCATACATGCATAGCCACAGCAAAGCTTAGCACTGTCTTATGTGTTTGCAAGATGCTGTTAATTCACTTCCTTCCTTAGGGATGTGGTTTAGTGGGCATGGTAGTGTTGGGTTGATGGTTGGACTTGATGATCTTAGAGGTCTTTTCCAACCTTAATGATTCTATGATTCCTCCTCGAGTCAAAAAATCTTTTCAAAGTGACTCCACGAGGAGAATGACAAGGTTAAAGCAGTGAGGTAGGCAGGACTCCATGCACGAGCAGCTCCTACACCAGCACGGAAATTAGAGCCCACGCTTCACCTTTCCTAAGTGAGGCCCTAATCAGTAGGCTGAAATGGGGAGCAGGTAACTTCCCACTGCTTTCTGACCCCCTGTCCTTAGCATTTTTTACTGACCATCTTAGTCCTCCTGCTTTCCCCTCTGTTCTGCACGGGGCTTTGTGGACGCTCAGTCCCCGCTTCAGTGCGCGGTGCATCAGTACCTCGTGGTGGATCCCCCTCGGTGGCAAGGCATTTAAGAGGCAGGGCAAATATTCAGCCAGGCAACCCGCTGGCTATTTGGTGACCCAGTGTCTTCATACAGCCTCGTATCAAGTGATACCATAACCAGTCACTCATACGCTGCCCTCTGGGTCAGCAAAACTGTCCCAAACACCCTACCCACCCATCTTCCCAAACTGGGCTGACCAAAATTAGATAGTGTTTGTTGCAATAGTAGCATTGTGGGTCTGAACTCCAAATTCAGACCTGAATCACCTCAAATTCGTTTGCAGCCTAAATATTTGCTAAAAATTATTGTTCTGCATTCAGATTTAGAAAGTAAAAAAGGAAGAAGAGATTAAACCCACCCATTAGAGCTTCCAGGTTTCTACAGCTCTTCCGCCTGCACCTCAGAGAAGAGCTGGCAAAGTACAGCAAATTCAGTGTGTTCACTGAATTTAAAGGCCAAGGACTGATTACTGAAAACTACCTTCAAATGTTTCCAGCCCAAAACTCCATTCCCAGAAGACCTAGAGATTTAAAATGAAACCTGGGAGTGAATAAAGGCAGCCTGCTGGCTGACATGATCTCCCTCCTTGTTAGGCTTACTAGTTTGATTAAGTGCTGTGTTGAGCCAGCTACACTAATTCTAGCTTCAAAAGAAATGAATCTTTGCTAGCCACATGGTCTCCACAGCCACTGTGGCTAGCAGGCTTTCTTCCCAGCAGTCTTCTGATGCAGAAGTGAAAGTCACATTAATGCATCAGGTGTGGGCACAGTTTTAAGTACACCACAAATGTCTCATCTGTGCTCTAGGGCATCTCCTCTGGGTCACAAACCACAGCGTTAAGCAACCTACACATACTTGTTTTCTGGACTGCCTTCATCTTCATCAGAGTCTGTCCCACAAGGATGCACATGGTCCTGCTGATGTTTTAACCCAGTGAAGCAACTATGTGGGTATGCTCTGACTCTCTGTTACGCTTTTCAAAGACAAAAAGAAGTCTTCCATCAGCTGGAAGATGAAAGAAAGGGAGTACAATTTGGAGTAAGATGGCTTATGGGCTTATTCTCTGGTACCCCAAACCTGCTGGCCTTTCACTGATGGATCTTTTTCAAGCAAGAAAAGTCTCTTTCCTTCAAGACCTGGCTGAAGCAAGGTAGTACCCAGTATATTTTAAGTAGTCTACTCACAGGAGACTGTAACCACACAGCTGACATTCTTCTTCACTTTCTCTAGAGAAATCAGCTTGCGGCTCAATTCAGGAGACTAACCTGCATGGCCCATCTCCCTGAAAAGGCCAGATGAGGACAGCTCATCCTCTTCCACCTCTGGTAGTGGCTGAACCCAGCCACCAGGAGCTTCTCTTCCTTTAATAGGAAGAACACGTACTTATAATCAAGCATCAGGACTGTGGATATTAGCTGGATTAAATGGTTTAGTGGGCTAAGGCAGAAGGTGCTATTGAATTAGGGCATCCCTACTCCACAGCATTTAATATATTAACATCCTTTCGGGTACTGTATTGGGAGGCTTGGTACAAAGATTTCACTTCTCTGATGCCAGTTGCAAGTCTGCACAATTCCTCCTTTGATGGCTCAAGTGATGAGGTGTTAACAAGAGGAACCTCGGCACTTAACACTAGGGAGTTTTAGCACTAGGTTCACACCCCCCTCCCTCTCCCTACTCAGCTGAGGGATTTTTCTCATTCCCCACTAATGTTAACAGCAGGTACTTAAAGCAATTAGACATTATCGCCTCTCTGGTCTTTATTACTTCCTAGCTTCCTATCAGCTACTTTGTACGCAATAAAAGAGCTGAATTAACAGGACTGGTGCAGACTATTCTGCTTCCCTTCTTTACTCTGTATGAAAACACTGGGTCATGGAGCCACATGGACAGGCTGTGAGCTGCAGTGCTTTAGACCATTATTGCCAATTGCCATGGTATTTTACAAGGGGAAAAACCACAGGTAGTAAAAGAACAGACATAGGGAGATCATAGAGAAGGTGACGTGGGGAACATGGGTAGACCATAGGGACATAAAGGCTGGAAGGATTTCACAAGTCCAGCAGAACAGCTTGCAGGTGTGCCTATGCTGTGAATTAGCTGCCACAGGGACCTGCAAGTTGCACAGGCAGCCTAGGGACACAGGTATGATGTGTTGCTCCTGTGAAAATAAAGCCCCGTGTCTACTGAGCAGCTCTTGCTTGCCCAGGCATAACCGTTGTAAACTTTTCATCTAGGGATTGCAATAAACTCCTGTGCGCTCTATGTTTGGAGTTCAAAAAGAGGCTTTCCCATACTTGCCCAGCCAGATAAAAGCTCACCCTTTTTCTTCTCTCTCTACCTTAACTCTCCATTAACCCTTAGCTTTAGTACAGAACCTCAGAGAATGATATATTTTCCTCCTATCCCCCCCCACCCCAGTATTTCTAAGCCTCACTTTCTCATTCCCAAGAGGTAAGGGACAAGAGCTTTGAGCTCTGAAATCCTGCTGTCGGTTCTTGCCTGAAAGAGGTAAGTAGGGAAACTGAAGGAAAGCTGAAGAAAGGAGCCTGTCCCTTGTCAGCATTCACCTGTAATGGACGCAAAATGTGGAGTTAAACACCAAAACTAAACCCAGGAACAGAAACGAGTGGGGTACTTACACAGTTTCATCATTCTTAAACTCCAACTCCCCGTAAGTGTCTTCAAAGTCTTCTCCACCTCCTTTCGCTGTCCCTTCTACTGTCCTAAATGGCACTATGACTGTACCCCGAGCACCTGATGTCCTTAGAACTTTGACTTCCATCACACCAATGCTTTCACTGACATGTATAACATCACACTCAAATGTGAAGATGCCAGCATGGTCATCATCCAGTATAGTCACTGTGGCCACACAAGGAGAAGCCAATACGGCCTTTGGGTACGGGGAGTTACTGAGCTCTGGAGGTTCCTCACTCTCCACCACACGGAGGTTACTGAGCCGCACAAAGAAATGCTCATCTTCCTCAAAGATGTCATCATCAATAATTCCCACTGAGAACTCCTTCTGGGTCTCCCCTGATTTCAAGACAACAGTCCCCTCTGTGAACTCATAGTCAGCACCAGCATTGGCAGAGCCATCCTCTGTTTTATAGTCCACATAGATGGTCTTGGACATGTCCCCTCCTTTCCGCACCACTGTCAGGAGAACGGCACCACAGTTCTCAAGACATTGGTAGGAGCACGGATCAAAATAAATTTTGGAGATGAATTCCTCAGGTTCATCTGGCCGCACCTCATGCAAGCTGGTGCTCTTCTTGGCTTGCTCAGCTGCATGCTTCTTCAGAATATTGCCAGCTCCTGTCATCATTCTGGTAGCTTGAATGCGATAAAAGGCTCTGCTCTTTTGCTGATGAGACAAGGCATAGTAGTTAGCCATCTCTACCAGCTGGTCCAAGTCCTTTTCTGGGTGCTTTTGCTTCAGGTCCTTAAGGATCCGGATCATCTCTTTGCGAGATTCATCTACCTCTTCCCCTTCCACAGTCACTAAATTTCCATCCAGAAAGTGGGAGTTCATCATCTTGCCATCCATCTCAATTCCCTTAGGGTGATCACCTTCTGATTCTATGATAATGCCCCTGTGCTTGTCAGTACGGTACTTTTTGTGCATATACTTATAGAAAAGCAGACGTCTGTCTGCTATCCAAGCCAGAAGGACGCAAAGTGGAAAGAAGAAAAGTGTGAGCAGACCTTCCCAGACCTGAACCACACCTGGAGAGAAGACGGCAAGGATCATGTACAACCAGATGTAAGCAAAGATGCTCCATGCAGCTGTGACAAAGAAAACCCTTAGGTGTTTTATCTTTCTGGTTTCCCCGTCAGGGATCACATAGACACAGATGGCAATGATGATAAACATATTGAAAGCAGCGCTGCCAACAATTGTAGATGGTCCGAGGTCTCCAGCTATGAATCCATGCCCACACACTTCTATCAGAGACAGAAGGATCTCAGGAGCAGAGGAGCCCAGAGCCATGAGGGTCAAGTTGGAAACAGTTTCATTCCAAATCCGAATGGTGGTCGTTGTGGTCTCTCCATTGGGTTTCTTAATCGTGATTTCTTTCTCTTGTGATGTAATGACCTCTATAGATGCCATGAAACGATCTGCAATGATGGAGACTCCAAGGAACATGTAGATCAGTGCTACAAAGTATACGATAACACGGGCAATTTTGTCC
This sequence comes from Fulmarus glacialis, assembly GCF_000690835.1. Classification (NCBI taxonomy): domain Eukaryota; kingdom Metazoa; phylum Chordata; class Aves; order Procellariiformes; family Procellariidae; genus Fulmarus; species Fulmarus glacialis. The sequence continues at coordinate 67,244 of NW_009198276.1, forward strand.
CCAAGGGATGGATTTTCTGGGTACCATATTGGCAGGATAACACCTTCCTTGCAGTCAAAAGATCCTGAACACGAGCTGTTTTGTACTGAACTGGTTGAGTCTCCCGTCAGGCCAGCATCCACCTGCAAACCATGCAAAAACAGCACAAAAGTAACCAGCCCAAAATGGAGGAAGGCCGAGGTGACAGGCTGCAAGCTTAACCACGCCATACACAAGATGCAACTTCCACTGTGTAGATCCAAAAAGGCCGAGAACCTGAAACAAACAAAACAGAGAGGGGGGAGGGAAGCATGAGAGAAAAGGAAGATGCAACATTTACCCAAACGCACTTCAGTATCTCACCACTGAAGAGTACCGGTAGAGATGCAGGGGTTGTCTCTCTGTCACTTTGAAGAAGGTATTTAGCAGGGACTCTAACAAACTGCAGCATTTACATGCCCAGCAGGTGAAGATCAATTGCTAGAAAAGTAACTCAGAGGAAAAATGTATATATATAATAGCCCACTCCTGACCTCCAACATGTGCAATAGGAGTACTGAGTGCTCAGCTGCCACTGATCGCCTACCGATGCCATGGCGTTCCCCAGCACATAGCACTTCAACCCAGCACAAGAAACCAAATCTAAAGGCTTCCCTGTCTCTCCACCCGGGGGATAAGACAAGTCAAGGAATCCCTAGCAACACAAGAAGCACCATTAAAGGCCAGTGAGCAATCTCCAAATGAAGTCCATTTGTTGGACATAATTCAGTTACAAATTATGGAGTACCTTGGCGGCCAAACCATCCCCACAGCCAGCCCCTCCTAATAGGCTGCAGATTCTCCAGAAGGGTCCTAGGGCTCCCCTGAGCTTCCGAGGCACAAGGCCTCCACGTTAGGAGGTAAAGATGTCAGCCCAGAAATAGGGAAGAGGACTCATGTGCTCGGCAAAGCGCCAAAGGCCATTTTTCACTAGCCTTTCCATTGTGATCTGGACAACTGGATTTTACGTCAATAATCCTGCTTTTTAATGGTCACAGAAACCTACAAAACCACCACAGTTAGAAAAAGTTGTGCTCATGAACCCAGAAGATAGAGCAAAATGCACGTACCCACCAACATTCCCTCTGCATCTCTAAAAAATTGATATATTTTCAAATATCCTCTAAAATGAAAGTAATCTCTAACCTAAAACACCATGCAAAAACAAAGGAACTGATCGATGTATCATGTACATTGGGCATATCACTGCCCAGTAATGTCTTCTACTACTTATGGACTACATCGCTGTAGGGCTTGCACCACTTAAAATTGGATTCTGAACCCTTCACATTGTCATGGATCACACTATTCTCCTTCCTTTATAACAGGTCACTGGAAGAATTTGGTCTCAGGCTTAGCTGACAAATCATGTTTATGAGTCCAGACACAGCCAAGTATCTCACAGGAAGCATCAAACTTAATAGCGGCATTATCTACAGCACTTGGAAGGTTCAAGAGCCTTAATTCCCACTAACTCTCATTGAGGTTTGTCCTGCCAAATCAGTAGGGCTGGGATTCATTTCCCCTACTGTAACTACCTAAATCTTGGGCAGTAAGTTAAATGAAGTCATTTGAGCTCCCTTCGTAGTCAGAGGAAAGAGACAGTCGCTTCCAGGGGACGATCCTTCCTGTCCCACCCTGTTCTGACCCAAAAGATGTATTTAAGACACACACCTCCAGAAGGGATTTTGTCCCTTCCCATCTCTCTCCGTGGTCTATAGAGGGTCCCCAGTCAGCCAATGTAGAGCAGATGCCTAACCTTCAGGTGGTGGCAGTCTGAGGAGATGAACTGGCCCCTGAACCCTTGAGGAGGTCCCTCCCCTCTCCCTTGCACTGTAAATATTTCAGGCAACGTTTTAATGTTACCAGCATTAACAAATGCATCTCGAATGGCTATTTTATCATCATGTTGTGTCGCTCGCCTCTTTCCAAAAGCGGGTGCAGTCTTCCCGATATCAACAAAAACATTTTCAACTTCCAGATAAAAATCTATAAAGACAAGCGAAACGGGAAGGAAAGCGTGAACAAGGACTGCAAATGAACAAACCTGCTCCTGACAAAGCACGGCAGAGGGGAGAGAATTGATCATGCACTATCAGGATCACAAATCCATATCTGACACCCTTGATACGAAAAAACAATACACTTCTTCATGCTGCCTGGACTAATTCAGAAGAGACAGATTCTCCCACATTAGCCTACTTATCTTTTCTCTCCAGTGCCTACTTATCTGCCTGTCTACCCTAGCCCCGGTGCCTGACCGAGCCCCCAGGGATCAGAGGGACCTCAGCCCCAGTGAGAGCTGTCACCCAGCCCCAGCCCCAGCCCCAGCCTTTGAAGCCTCGTCAAAACGCCTCGCTGCCTGCTTAGCTCAGGCTCACAGGGAAGACTGAGCTACCCAGCACATACAACTTGCGTTCAGTTTGACACTCCCATTGTGTCTTCCCTCCCACTCCCCACGGTCTTTCACCAGATCTCTGGCTGCAGGATGTTGGGAAGTCCCTGAGAAAGGACCAGGGAACATGTGCAGAGGGACTATGAGCTGCAAGCCCAAGATCTCTGGGCTGCAAGGTAGATGTGCGCACGTGCGCAGTAAAGATGACGCGTTCCAGGTGCCTCTGACTCAAGGTGTACACAGAGACCGACTGCACAAGCACAGCAGCTCCAAAACCACCCTGGGCACATCAGATCATCCTTTTCCATACTGCGATTGCTGGCAGGTATCCACCAACCTCTTGACACTTCCAGCTCCCAGCTCCTACTTAACTGTACAGCAGCCAGTAGGTGCTGTGTCTTCCAAGACCAGCCATGTAGAAACGGCTGACAGAAAGACAGGAGTAATTTCAAAAACATCTACGTGACTCAAGAACTTAAATTTGGTTTCAAAAATTACTTAAGAGTCTAAGTATCTCTTAAATTCAGAGCCTTGTCTAGGAATAGCACAATAACTAAACTGCCCTCTGGAATAAATCACTGCTACCACCAACCTCCCCCTCTGTGGGACAACCACCTTCTGTAATTAACACTATCTGTCTACCTTCTGTAATGCCGTGATGGTTTCTATTGCTAGCCATTCCTCAACACACTCCAGGACCTTGCCAGTCCTTCTTAAATTTTTAATTTGATTTTAAGCGAAGGGTAATTTTATTATTAGTCCTCAAACTACTCATCTATTATTTCAAAAACAACCTCTACCAGGATAGCCTCTGTTTATGTGTTTGGACCTCCAAATTCAGGCTATGGGTTGTAGACTAAAATCTCAGAATTCGGGAATACTTTTCTTCACTGGTTTTCACTTGCTTTGACAAACATTTTAACGTTAAGCAGAGGTCACAATCGTTTTCTAAAACGATACAATAATGACCTTATCCTGCAATTCTTTGACACAGATAAAACTCCCCAGTGGGATCAACAGGAACTTTGCCCACAGACACACTGTCTAATAAGATCTTAATATGTGTTCATTAACACGAAAAGCATTAACCTAACCCATCTGAAAAACACAGTGAAGCATTCTTACTGTCATCCCCACCCTGGGAACTGGCGCAAAAGTGCTTTACAACATAGAATAAAACTACTACATTTTAAAACTGCTATTGATAAAACATCGAGGTAACAGTTTTAACATTCAGATGACAGAGGACAGAAGAGTTAAAACTCACTCTGTAGCTCTAGGTCAGCAAGGTTGCTTACACAAGGCACAAGTTTGCCCTCAGATATATCTATTCAGCTCCGTCCAGAAATCACTGGAGGGGACCTACGTAGCTCTGGCCTGCCCAGAGTGAAGCAGACACGTCCCCTATCCCATCTCTAAGTAGCAGCACTGATCTCAGCAGGACTAACCCTTCAGCGCGAGTCCTGCCCTGAGGACCGAGCCTCCAGGCGGGCTTGCAGCACAGGCCTGAGCCATTGCTAGTCACCCACGAGCCGTCACGGCGTCACTCCTTCGACGGCAGTGCGACAAAACAGATCCACATCTGGGGCAGAGAGGTGTCATTCCAGCACCGTCGCTGCCCTGGCCCTCTGGGATGCAAACAACAGGAGGCTGCTGCAGCAACATGGAAAGTCAGTTGGGATTGGGTGGTGAGCTTCGGCTTTATACCATGGGGATCAAAATTTCCACTCCTCTTTGCTATCAGACATCATTTTCTCCCCCATTTCTCTGCCCCCCATTGCTATCGCATTGAATACATGCCATAAGGGCAGTGGTACTGAGTGAAGTGTCCCCCATCTGGTAGGATAAGTTCAAAGCACGCAATCAATGCAAAAGAGAGACAAAAAGTTGAAAGCATCCATGCAAGAGAATGAGCTAGTGTTCAACAGCAAGGCTCTGCGTAACAGTTATTTTAGCAGGGGGAATTCCTTCTTCTACAAGAGTTGACAATGGCCACGTGATCCATAAATCCATAAATAGAACTCATAAATAAAAAGCTCAGTTCTTGAAATACTTCTGGAGACAGTCCAGAAAGTAGCATGGACCACGCTTGCCACAATTAAGCCTGCAATAGAAAATAACTTTTAGACAACTATCAAGCTCCTTACATCTTTTATAATAGCTGAGTTTCAGAAGACCGATGGTTTGTCTGCTGTGGACCTACAGCGAGGTAGAAAGCTGGGAAGGCTATACCGATCCCTTATAATTTAGCTTTTTGTATACAGCTGCTCACATGACTCTGAAGGCAAGGATATTTTCAAAAGAAAGCATTCACAACAAGAAATGAAATCAAGACGCAACATAACACAGTGATGGCTGCTAATACGTAACCTCCACATACCAAGTTCCCAAGATCACTGCTCAGTAAATACGAAACCAAAGGCAAACCTTTAAGTCCCTATTAATTTCTTATTTAGGCAAAATTCCCCTCGAACCATCATAAAAACCTTTGGATTTGACCTGCAAATAAGATTAGGTTGTCTGGCACCTCCCTCTCCTTCCCCTCTCCCTCCCACCCCCCAAATAAATCAGACACCCGGCGTACATCTGTGCCAATACGGCCCCTCTCCCCTGACCCTAGGCTGGCCAGGACAGGCTGCTGATTAGATCTGAGCGCGGGGTGAGCCCCGTTCAGGCGTGGGCGCTGCACGAGACGTCTCAAGACAGAGACATCTCAAGATCAAGGGTTTTGTCTACTCGACAAGCATCTGTCCCAGAACAGAGCGGATACAGCGCTGCTATCAGTGTCATCCTATAGCCCCGCTCCGAAGCTGGAGGAGACAGAAATAAGGTCCAGCTTAATAATAGGGCCTCACATTCCTCAGCTCCAAAACACATAAAAGCTTTTTGATTGAGCACATTATTTTTTTATAAGCATCAGCAAAAATTGAAATTATAGCCTTTCTGCCAAAGAACACATATAACTGAGTTTTAACAGAAGAGGTATTATACCTAATTCACACTCCTCCCTCCCCCAAAATAAAAGCGTTACAAAATATTTAATACAAAACAAAGCATCTTTTTCAATCGTCTCCATTCCAACACTACCGATCCCTTTGCTCATCACTACAAGAGTACCCAGGGTGTAAGTTAAGATTTACCTGCAAGCCAAAACGCAGAGCAGTGTAATTAATTTGCATTTTATCACACAAATGAAAATTTCCAAGCACAGACCTGGCCTTAAACTATCACACTGATGGCACGTGCTTATCTGATATGAGCACAACCACAGACCCCAAGCTGACTTCACACAGGTTATTGCTCCCTCCTACCGCACCAGCTAAGTTTTATGAGGAAAAAAGCACTGTAACTCATGCTTAGGCCGTGACAGACCCCTCCAGTTCAGCTCTATGGCAAAGTTATGGCGGGGAGCCGTAGGTGCTTGTTGCTTTGCACTTCACAGTAAACATGCCAAAACCCAGAATCAGCCGCCTACAGAATAACCCCCTCGGTGTGTGTCAAAAGCAGCCTTTTCTTCTCTCAAGATCATGCAAAAAGGGACCACAAAAAACCTAGATCTCGTAGCAATCTTCTAATATTAACAAGCTGGTGTCTCTACTAACTTGAGTAGTTCCTACCATTCTAGCATGGTAAATGGGTGTTAATTGACGTAACGACTCAAGTCTACTAATTAATTCCTTATAGAAATGCTGCCACCATGGGATGCAGTTACATTCAGTGATCCCAGGGGCTGACCCAAACGGAGCACAAGTCTGTGTACTTGTGTTTGGAGCAATCTCCAAACACTCAACTTGCCCTGGGGAACTGGTCCATGATGGTTTTTCTGTATGTTAGTTTCCTTGATGCTCCTGGAGAAGCAGTGCCATAAATAGCTAACCCATAAAGACACCCGTACTTAATTGTCCCCTTCGAATACCGCACCAGCTGCACTTGACTGGCCAGGCATTTTATCTCCTCGCTCTCACCCCAGCTGAAAAATATCTGTACAGGATAGACGGATATATATGGACACAGGAGCTGTGGTTTATGCTCTGTGCAGACGTGAAAAGGAGGAGGAGGCAGACACTGAAGGAAACCCTTCGGTGGGCGGCCCCAGCCACGCTCTGAGAGGCATCCTTATTCATGGTGCGGGCTACCGCAGCCTCCTTAGGAGCCGCGGTGCGTTTGCTCTTCCATTCCTCATACACGTCCATACGTCTGAGATTCCTCAGGCTAAAGGACAGCTAGCGTTACCCTTTTCATTTTTTTTTCCCCAGAACTGTAGCCTTTTTTACATTCAGAAAACAAAACCTGGTATTTAGGCTGACATATAGATTAGTAGTGGCCATCCTCCTGCTTAAAAAGCAGTATTATCTGCTCTGATATAGATGAGGTTTTTTTCTTTTCATGAACATTACACAATCTCACTGTTGTTTTTCCGGGACTTTCAAGTAGCCAGTTCACACAGGAGATAGCAGGGACCTCTGGGGGGTCAACTAGTCCAAGTCCCCTGCTCAGGCAGGGCCACCTAGAGCCAGTTGCCCAGGACCACGACCAGTTGGCTTTTGAATATCCGCAGGATATTCAAGGACGAAGGATGGAGTCTCCACAACCTCTCTGGGCAACCTGTGCCAGTGCTCACTCACCCTCACAAGAAAAAAAGTAAAAAAGTGCAGGTATGGAGTCCAAGCCTGCTCGGGCCACCGACATGCGGTGGTAGCGCACTCGGGGCACTCGCTACAACTGCCCTGGGAGCTCACTGCAGCGCTTCGGTGGCAACCGCACGCTCTTTTGGCAAAAAGTCACTGTCCTGACCTTTTGGAAGTTGCTGGGAAGCCTCCATTGCACACTTAAGAGTCGGATCTTCAAACATCGGTCTTTTTATTGCGTTCAGAGGTATTTCTAAACACAATTAAAGCCTTTAGGTGCTTGAATACCACTGCACGTCTGAAAACACCATTCTTTGCAGTCTGAATGGCCCCAGACTGAGAGGGCAGGAATTTTCAAGCGCCCTTGATTTTATGCCTATGATGTGAGAGGCCCAGTGAAGAGGCTGGAAGTCCTTCCTTTCGGGTGGAGGAGGCTGAGGGAAATACAGAGGTGGAGTTACTGGTGGCCCCCCTGCCTGTTCCACGGACTGCAGCTGACGGAGACAACCCGGAGCAGACACCCAACAAGGAGTGGGGTTGCAACAGGCGCTGACGCCTCTGCTGCAGCCTTCAAGGCACTGGTTTTCATGGCTCTCTGTCTTGCTGGTTTATAAAAAGCAAGGGAGGGGAGGGGGAAGGGGAAAAAAATTATTCCAGCAGTGTGAGGAAAACTTCTTGTCAGTAAAAGACATTTTATGTACTGCCCGTGGCAGCACACAGGGTGTGTTATTTACTGCTCCTGCTTCACGGACATATTGTACGGCTGGTTCAGGTGCCACCATCAGAGTGCAACTTATCACCTAGTGACTCACAGCATCCTAGAGGAAAGATGACAGCGGCAACTCGTGACATTTCTTTAGCACTCTGGTGACAGATCTGCAACAGCTACAATTAAAGACCCTAGGATTTGTTGTCAACAGTGCATTTGTGCTGCAGAGCCAGTAGTTATTTGTACACAGAGGCGGGCTAAGTGGTAAATAAGAGGGGAAAAGGTGTTGCAGTCATATCTCTTTAGATCCAGAATTAGTTAAGAAAAATACAAGTTTTCTGACAGAAAACACTCATTTGAGGCAAACAAAACAAACCATGTGATGTGTGAGATTTGATGCAACAAGTAGCCAGGCAGGGAGCCCCTCCCCTGCCTGCTCTCGGGCTCCTGGGGCAGCCACCAGCCAGCCACGCTGGGTGCTAACCCCGGCAGCTGGGGCACACACCGCTCCCATCCGCCAGAAATGGGCCTGTTCCTTTATTAACTTCTGCTCCAAGGAAAAAGAAAATTCCTGATTTTTGGTTTTTTTTGGTCCAAATACAGCAAAAAATATGCCTCCAAAGAAAAAGAAAAAGAAAATTCCTGATTTTTTTCTTTTTTGGTCCAAATACAGCAAAAAATATGTTTTTACCAAAAATGCCACATGACGCACAACAAAAATTATGAGCCCTCCGCAAGTCTATCCAGAAGGGCTCGTTCCTGGCTTGGTGAGAAAGAAAGTATTTTAAAAGTGATGAGGGCAGAAGCAGCACAAACGGGGCAGTGGGAAACTGGGCAGAAAAGAGGGAGGGGAGAGGAGGAGGAGAAGGCTACGCTTCAGAAATCATCTTCACCGCTGCAGCGGAGAACAAGTGGCTTGTCATTTGTCATGTTAGACTGAAGACTTCTACGCTCCTCTGTGCGATGGGCATGGAAATGGAGTAGATAGGAAAGGCTCTCGCTTAGCCCAATTAGCACAGGTTTCAGACCAGAGCCAGAAGAGGTGTGTGGTCCATGCCTCAGGGGCCACCACTGCATTGTTCCCCTTGTGAACATTATTTCCTAACGCTTTGTCCAGCCTGGTTTTAAATTACCCAAGTGATGGCATTTCCACAACTTCCCATAGAGCCTCTGCCATGCTGTAATTTATCTCAGAGGTTTTAGCCGTCTTCCTTATATTTAGGATGAAATTAAGAAAATTTATGCTGCTAGTTCTCATTATCCTGTCCTTGGAGCACTCTCAGCCATTCTCCTCCCTGCATGAGATTTACATGCTTCAGATACTTGTAAATAGCTGTTCTCCTCCGCAGTTATTCTTTGGCCAAAGCACACAAATTTATTTTAATCTTTATAAATTAGCCCAGGCTGCCCTTTAATCATTTATCTTGATCTCCTCTTGGTTCTCCATCTTCGAGGCGGTCAGAAGCAGCCGGGTATCTGCAAGCATCATACCTCAGTGCCTGTTCCCATCAAAACCAGCAGCAGACGTGCTCTTGTTGGAGCAGGCAAGCCGAGCCTGGGCAGTGAAGTCTCACCCCTCGGCTCTGCCCTACAAGAGGTTTTCATGAGGTACTGGGCTGTTGCCAAGATTAAGCCTAGATTGCTATACACAAGCTTGCACGCTTTCGAAGGTCTCTCCGCCTGTTTGCTGCGTCGCTAGCGTGGTGGGGCTTGCATGAGGAGCGCCATGCGGACTGGCATGTGTAGAAGGAAAGCAGAGATTTCCAGAGTTTCAACCAAAAAGTCAGGGTCTCCAGCTGAGAGGAGGGAAATAGACTGTAACACGCTCACTGCTTCTGCAGATCTGAGCACAGCAGGGGACGTGAAAAATGCACTGAGCTATGGGTTATCCTCAAAATACCTCCCACTTCACTTGGAAGGTGTCAAAACCTGTAAATTCACCCATTTGAATACAGTTACCAAATAAGATTCCACACAGCGCCCTCACCCTTTACTGACACATATCCCCATGTATCTCTTATTGACAATTTAGATATCTTAATCCTTTGGTGTTTCTTCAGCTGTTAATTCTGCAACTGCTATAAAAAAATAAACCCTCGCATCTACCATGATTAATTCATTCTCCATAAGTCCAGGTTGTTTATTGCTCTTTGTTCATTTATGCACTAGCTGTTTACAGATTCTCTCTTAATATTAGCTTCGTTATTTGCTAGAGACTCAAGTCATATTTACCATATGGTAATTGCAGAGATGACATGGACAACAAACAGTGGAAACTGAGCTGCCGCGGCAATTACAGTAAGCAGCAGCAGTCTCCAGGCTATCTGCTGCCCCACCTTCATTTCTTCTGCCCCCACCCTCTGACGGCTTTCCTTGTGGGCTGTATAAAGCCATATGCCGCTCTGATCTCTATAGCACAGACAGGCGGAGATTTGTTCTTCACTATGGCATTACCAGACAGGATTATTCACCTTTTTCCTTTCAGTCTGTGTTTCAACTGCAGGTCTGCCCCCCCTGGCTGGCTGCCCCACTCTGTCCTGTCAAGGGTAGATAATCCGAAATATCGTCTGGAGCTAATTACCTCAATACCCACATTTTCTCTCTCACTGTTACAACAGCACTAAGTTCCTCCTCTGCCCCATCCATGGTCTCAATGTGTCTCAGATATTTCACCGAGAGAGTTGCAAAGTACCAGATTTCACAGGGTAGTTAGAAGCTTAATGGAGCAGCTCTTTAACCCACTTCGACACCTTGAAATCACAGATTTTCCACTGGACACCTAAACATGATTTAAAATTCCTGCAGAGAACCAAACAGATGACTATGAGAGGCCACTGCTGTCTTCTCCAAAGAAAGACATGTGGTTTATTTCTTGGTTCCTGCCAAGAGCACTGGGCAGGTCCCACACCCTGGCATAGGGCTAAGCCAGGTAAATACGTGACTTGATCCTTCAAGAAAAGTCAAAAAATCAAGATTACCTATATGTGTATGCCACTTGGGAGCGGTGCATACAACAAAGCACCTTGTCCGAAAAGGATGAGGCTCCTCCCTTGCCACTTCTAACATGCCTGCAATGATACTCCTCTAATTCCCAGCAGTCAGCAAGTCTTAACTTAGATACTGGTGAGGAACATTTGAAAACTGGATGCAGGGCATCGTGTATCAGAAGAATTTCCTAGCAAAGTACATCATAATCATGGTAGTGTTTATCTCCAAAGTGGAAGAAATAGCATTTGCATTGTATTCAAAGCCCTACTTACACCAGCTTCCCTCCCTTGACTCTCCCCTCCAAAAGCCTCCTTTTACACAAAGTCATCTTAAAAGTGAGGACTATCTTTCCAGCCCAGTCAACTTGCATACTTGCATCAGCTGGCAAGAAAGAAGAGAGAGAAGGACCTTAGGACCAGATTTTCTCTGGCATAAATCAGCATAGGTCCAATGAGCCCAAGTCAGCAGAGCCAGCTTATTCTACTGGAAGAGCTGCCTGAGGAGCTTTGGCAACATTTCGTATAACATAACCTCCAAAAGGAAAGCTTCATCTCTTTCCTCTTTGCAACTCACGTCACACACATCAGCTGGGGGGCATCTGACTGCTTCCTTCATACCAACTGTATTCCTGTCCATCCCACCCTGGTTCCTCCCTCCTCCCATGCTGGCCCCAGATTTACTACAACTAGTCCTGCCAACAGGAGCAGCTGAGTCATGGGAGATGACCACAGCAGCCAAATGCACTGAAACGAGACAGAAAATCCTCCTTCCCCCCACAACCCCAGGCCCCAGCAAACAGTCTCTCTTCTCCTCCATGTGCCTGGTGTCACCTTGGATCAGCATCCTGAAGTGCCTCATCCTGGAGGTACAATGACAGGAGTCACTGGCTTAATGTAGGTGCTTGGGTAACATGCTCATCCCATGCAGCCACCCGCTGTATGGTCTATTTAAGCCACCGAGGCAAAGAGAGGGGACAGCCTCTATCCTGCCATTGAGGGGCACAGCCTCCGTTATTGATGCTAGTAGTCCCACACCTCCATCAGTTTTACTGAGGAGCTCGAGTCCCCTTCAGGCACTGCAGAAATTATCTTTCCATCCATTTCTGCAAAGAGAAGATTAAAACTGAGATGTGCTCTACTTGCCTTGAAGTCCAAATCCCTCCTAAGACAAGGCTAAGGCAAGAAAATTGCAGGGTCGCTGCCTTACTGGGATTTTTAGTGGAGGCCTGACTTGAGCAACAGCTAAGGCAGGAATGACTCCACACTCTGCCCCCGTCCCCTGCTCCCTCAGCCCAGAAAGCCTCTCCTGCCCAGCCATACTTCTGTGGTGGTGCCCCGAACCCAGCCCTGCATGGCAGAGCTGATGACAGTAACTCCTGTCATCCGGGAAACCTCTCACAAGGGATGGAAAAACCCGCTTTGCCCAGAACAGAAGCAACAGTCCCCAAACACCAGTGGGTGAGGAGCAGCGGGACGGGAGAGCCATCCCCAGCAGAGCCACCAACCCCAGCAGAGCCACCATTACTATTTAGTTCAGGTCAGTGACACAAACGGGTAAAAGAACAAGCACAAAAGGTTTTTGACAAAAGGGCGGTCACTTTTAAAGACAAGCAAAGCCTTGAAATGAATCCATTTTGCTGTGGGAGCTCAATGAGCAGAGTAATGAATAAAAAAGGGTTTTCAATGAATTTGAGCCCTGTATCCCAACAACCCTCCACTCTGCAGTAATCCTTCCTCTGCCCATTCTCCCCGCCCTCAGCTCTCCCTGCAGACAGGCACACAAACACTTCCATGCCCCTTCCCCTGACCCTTCCTCCCACAGCCACCCCTGTGGTCCTTCCCATACCCAGCTACCAGCCAAGCAGGAGGCAGCACGTACTGCAGCCCCTTCTGAGCCCCCTGGGCTGGCCAGCCGGCCAGCAAGCCACCAGCACCACCGGTGCACATTTCACGAAGTGCGTAAGAACATGGCATCTGAGAGACCACCACCCTTTTTTCCGAGGCAATTGCAGCCAGCCCACCATGCCTGATAGCTGTTGGCTCCCATACAGATACTTGTAAATTATGGCCATGCCACCTCTTCGTGCTGTGTTTGCAATGGTCAGTAGATGAGGTTTCTGGAATCCTGCATGGCCAAGCGCAACTCCCACGTCCCCTCCCTCAGCCTTCTCTGGGAAATCAGCTTTGGTCAGAGGGACAGAGCTGGTCAACCAGGCCAAAAGAAGTTCGAGGCTAACACCAACAGAAAGCTCCCAGACTCAGGGCATTTTATCTAGTGAGCACTGGAAACTTTTTAAGTTCTATGCTGTGCATCTGTGCAATCTGTGGAACTCAATGCCATAAGAAATAAATTAAGATAAGTACTGGAAGACTCAAAGGAAAACCAGATGTGCATGGAAATACTCAAAATATCCATAGGTTCACCAGCCAGGATGCATCCCTCCTCTTGTTCCAGAGCATATTTCAACCACTTGCTTACCGGTTTTTGTGAAACTCGCTAACGTGCATGTATGGTGAAAGCTGGAAAGGCCCTTCTCAGCTGAGCATCTGCTTCCTGACTGGGCCAACCTCTTGTTTTGTCCCAGCAGCCAAGCCCATATGGACCTGAGAGACAGGCAGAGAGGACAAACCGGGAGTTGAACATGTGAGGGATGCTGTTAGAAGACTGAGAAGCTAGAAGGCATGGAGCTGTTGTGGGACGTGGGGCAGTTACTGGGGAATCATGCAGAAATCTGTATATTTAAGAAGAAAAAGCAGAGGAGGGAAAAGGCCAGAGTCGGCGAAAGGAGGAGTAGTTGTGACTCACTGGGATGCGTGAGGCAGCAAGGAGATGGATCTAGGCAGGCAACAGGCAAGCCAGCAGATTTTTGGGAGTGATGTCGGTGCACCAAGTGCAGCTGAGCATCTTCTCACCTTCAGTCCACCGGTGCAATTCCCCAGAGGGGAGGCAGCTCCGCCGTGCTCTGAAGGTTAAGCTGTGCCTTCTGCCTGGCACTAGAGCCCAGTGCAGCCAATGGGTAAAACTGCCTACCTACTTAAAAGCAAACCCCAACACTGCCAGGAGGGACAGGCTTTATTTTTAGCTGGGACACCAGCAGGGTCACGGCTGGTGCTGCATTCCCCCACGGAAGCCAGGGTTTCATGAAGTGTGCTGTGCGCAGGGTCGCTGCGGCGGAAACATCTGTCAGGTCAGCTTTGGGGAGATAGATTATTTAAGCTAGAGAAAAGGAAACGTTTACTAGAAGAAGTGAACCTGAAACTACTCTGGAAGGTTAAAACAGAAGGAAAAAATGATGCTTAAAGAGTGAGAGCAGGTCCTAATTTATGTGAGGGCAACGTCTACTGCACCCATCTCCAAGATGCTCAGACAGGAGAATATCCCATCAGGTCTAACGCCCAGCAGCACCCCCTCTGCTTGCCTCCTATAACCCCAGCTTTGAAAGGCTCATTCTTGTCTGGGGGCTGCCAAACCAAAAGCAGCAGCATGTCATTATCCCTCATCGGGATCCTTCGCAAAGGAAAAGCACACCCAGAGAGACCCACCTTGCCTCGCACTTTGAAGATCCCAGCACTGAGACCTCCACCTCACTCTGGTCCTCAGGTCCTCCCACGGGGGCCCCCAATTAGCCTCGAGGCAGGCAGCTCCCCCAGGACTCTCGCGCTGGCTAAGCACAGCACCCTCAGCGAGCGCAGGGCAGCAGCACAAAGTCAGCCCGCTGCGGCCTCATGAGGACGAGGAGTCAGGTCCTTCGCTGCTAGTGGGTTTCGTGGGTGCAAACCTAATAAAACAGTTGGCACCGCTCCCACTTGCACTGCCAGGGAATGCAGTCTGGAGGCTTCAACATGGAGAGATTGTTGTTGATGAAGTGCTGAGTGCTGGTGTGAAGCTTTCAAGGGACTTGAAAGAATTGAGAGCAGAGGGGAAGTTCTCATTTTAGTCTCTTCTTGAGGAACCTGAGTCCATTTGGCATGTTGCATCTGAGAAATAGCTTGGCCTAGACTCTCTGCATTTTTTTTTTTTTTAATCAGGATCAACCCCTGTGCATGTTCTGGGGAAGATTTTATATTAAAAATTATTTTGTCTTTTTTTCTGGCTGATTCTTGTGCCTCTTAATAGCTTAAGGAGTGCTCTGCAGACCCCATCACTCTTAGGTTCTTTGCAACTAATTTGCATTCAGGACTATCCATCTCATCAAGAGCAGACTTCAAGGCTGAACCAACTCCAAGCCTTAACTGCTGCAGGCAATTCAGGCAGCAGCTTTATAGGTGGAAGCAGGGCTTCTTAAGCCAACCTGAACATTTTCCACCTCTGGTCGTTTGTTCCCGCTCTGCACTAGCTCTCCCTTTTTTGTTGGCGTAACTGTTTGCACGGCTACACCATGAATAAGGACGAGGAACCGACGTGGCTGAAAAGGAAGCTGAACCCACCACCTGGCCACACTTGCCCCTGCTCCGGCACCCTGCAGGGGGTGGGATGGGAGCAGGAACAAGCAGCCAGGGTGGGAAGGCTGTAGAAACCAAGGTACAAATGGCAAGCATGGCAGGGGCATTAGCTGTACGGGCAGGGACAGGTTTGCCTCTTGCAGCGGTGAATCCTGCAACACCTCCTGGACCATTTAACAGCCTTGTCCTGCTACGCAAAGGCAGAGACACATCTCCACCTCCATTTTTCCCAACCAACATGCATGAATATGCATGTTCAAGGGTCACTGAGTAATCCCAACCAAATCCACAGAAAAGGATAAAGGTGCTTATTAAGGTGAACTTTAAGCTCAACATCAAGATATTACTTCCCACCAAGGAAGGTCCATCTCAAGGTGGTAAACACCCAGGCCTTAATGCCCCAAAACAAATTTTCCTGACAGCAAACAGTATGAAAGGCAAAAGGCCGGCTTCTTCACACGGAGCATTACTCCGAGTCCCCACCCGCCACCAGAAAAAAAACGCCAGCCGTGCGTGGCGTGGGCGGCGCTGCCGCCCCCAGTTTGGCTGTGGGGAGCTGCGGCACTGGGGCAGCGCCGGGTTTCGCAGCCTGCCTGGACCCTGGTGACAGACTCTCTCCTACCGCTACTCGCATTGAGGGGAGCTAGGACACATCCAGAGTGAGCTGCAGCCCGACCGCAGAGCAAGGTGCAGACACGCTCCCGCTCTCCCTGCGTGTGCGCCCGCTGCGGCCCGGGGAAGGACGCCAGCCTTCACCCGCACGCAGCACCGGAGCACGCTGGCAGGGCGCCCTGCGGTGCCGGCACCGGAGGCCCCTGTTCACTCCTGGACATGTCACCTTCAACACAGCCTCAGCAGTCAGATCTAAGTGCCCTCTCACAGATACATCCCTGCATCGCTACGCTTCTTTTGATTAAAGCGGCGTTCTGCTTCGCTGCTGGAGAGTGCTGCTGTTTGCTTTGAGACAGTCTCCAAGTACCAGCCTAGGAGAGGGTGACGACGAAAGCAGTGGCAATGCAGTCTCGTATGTCTATAGTTTCCAAAACTCTTTGACACCTCCCTGGTTGCAAAACATGCCCAGCAGCATAGGATATTTAGTATTTCTGATTGCTCTTGACCTGGCTGTCTCTGCTGCTGTCCTGAGTTAGGAGGCTAAGGTAAAAAGACAGGAGAGCAGAGGAAGGCAGCAAACAGAGCAAGTCCAGTTTTGCAGCCTTGAAATAATCTGCTAGTGAATGGCAACGCTGAATGGAAACAGAAGCTTCTCCCTGAATCTGAGTGCCCTGGAAAAGCTCCCTGTTTTATTAGGACGGAAAATCCTCATTGGAGTGTTTAGTTAGAAAACAAGCTATCATAAAAGAAATGTTAAGAGCCTTAAGCTCCCCTCTCCCATGTCAACTGTCAGAGACATCAACAACAGCTCAGCTGTGTGATCAAAGGCTCCAGCAAGCGGATTTAAAGACAGAATTACCAGAAAATTGAGAGTTGAAGGAGCATGGGGACACGATCATCACCTGTTTATAAATGTGTCTTATGGGCTGAACTAACTGCTTTACGATGTTGTACCACAAGAACAACAGCACCTGGGTCTTCTCATTGCAACACTGGCAAGATGGGGGGGGGTGGTGGTACCTTCAGAATGGCGTGACACATGCCTGCCGCCTGATGGCTTGCTATTCCTGCAAAACCCTGTGACAGAAATGCCTAGAGTGGGGACTGAGAGGCCATCGTGCGGAACTTTGCGCATACACATCCATGATGGCCCTCAACCAGAGCTTGCAGTTTAAAGCATTAAGGCAGAGAGAGCAGAGGGGAAGGAGGGAAGCCAACTACTGCCTGTACCACGTTAGTCCCCAGGCGGTCCAGCAGCCCACTCAAGCTGCAGGAGGCTCGAAGTGGTTCTCAAATTTCATTCTGGAGGTGAGCAGGGACAGGGAGCTTGTCTTCAGCCTCAAACCCCACATCACTGAAATCAGCAAATGTAGGACCAGTACAGAAGATGCTTTAAAGGTGCCCCAAGAATAGCTTGTGATCTCATGTATCTCTCAACGCATGAAACTCTTCAGGACAGAGACTATCATTTATTAGACATCTGTATGGCACTTTGAAACACGGGCCCCCAACCGAGCTGATGCCTTTAGGAGTTACCATTATCTAAACATTAAATCAATAACAGTATTAATCTATGCCACAATACGTAAACACAGTGGGTGATGGCAGACGGAGCATCACAACTATCAATCTCCTGGCTTCAGACATTTTTTTTTCCATATTAAGAGGATTTTTTTTGTCTGTGTAATTTAATTTCCTTCACTTTTTTTTAAATACAGAATTAGATATTACTGTCTGATAAAAAAAAAAAAAAAAAACAAAAAACCAAACTTGGCCGGCAATCAAAGCCATCTTTTTAACTGTTGAAGCACATGAAAGGCATCTGAAACATGACAGCAACAAAGAACAAGGAAGTATTTGTCAATGCCACTTGGTCTTTGGGGAAGCTTAGGGGAGGAGACTGATGTTGTTTGTTTAAAACAAGCAAACAAAAACCTGACAGACAGACCATTTATCTGTATAGTGCTTCACCTGAAAATATTGGTGGAGGGAATACATCTTAACTTGGTTTCTAATAAAAGTGCTGACACACTCCGTTATGGCACTTCCCTGCCTTGGGGATGGAGGATGCTTATTGTAGGAAGGATTCTCTGAAACCAAGGGATGCGCGTGGGATCAGGCATGACATGGCAGCAGGTCAGCCCAGGACCTTAGAAAAACCCTTTCCTGTCCTACCAGCAATACCATAGACCTGCCATGCTCGGACCAGCCTCATCTGACTTCAGCCCCACCAGCTCCAGAAGGCGGCAGAGGAAGCAGGGAGGCCGGGTTCGTCCCTGGGTGCCTCTTTCCTTCCTACAAGCCAGCCAAGCCGAGGAGCAGTGCCCCGAGCGCACCACGCAGAATGACTGCCCATGAGTCCCAGCAACAAAGTGGTCCCCGGTCAGACAGGGCAGCTCCTGCTCTCGCATCGGCCCAGCAAGAGCCTATGGAGCACAGCCTGGTGCACGACCCAGGCCGTGCTCGGTATCTGGCTCCACGTGCGCTCTCCTGTTCTGGGTGCTGGTGTTCAAGACAGCGCAGAGCATGCTTCCCGTGCTGCCCAGGGAGATGGAAAGGACTATCCCACCTGGCGATGGCATCTGCAATCCCAGGTGCCATCCTCTCAGGCGGCAGCTTTGCAGAGGAAGGGGGCAATTTTTCCGGAAGGGACAAGTGCTATGCAGAGTCGCATTAGGATGGCTACACATCCACCTTTACTCTCACACCCTGTCACCCACTAGTTATTGCAACCATGTCCTCACCAAATCCCCATGCAGGTAGAAAAATATCATTAACGATACAGATGAGACCCAGGAGATGAAACGATGTGCCCAGCAGCGTGCTGGAGGCTTGCCAGAGACTGAGAGCCTACCTGCATTTCCAGTGCCCTCCTCACACAAGACCTCAGCAGCCGGATTACCACAATCTGTCATACCTCGGGCATTTGGGAATTTGCTTGAACCACCCACTTTCTAGAATAGGACTCACGTTTGGCTTGGGGGGAAAAAAAAAAAATAGACTGCTATACTGCACCTTTTACCTAGGGCTCTCTATCTATTCACATTCAGTTCTCTTCTTCCCCACCCTGATTGATTGACACCCTTTTATTTACAATAGGGGGGTAACCGATTTGACTGCCATCACATTGCATGCTCAAAGCAGAACTGAGGGCTCCTGGGCTGCTCTCGCTCCTCCCCAGCCGGCCCTCGGCAGCAGCTGGACTACTTCTGCTCAGGAAACAAGTCTTGTTCCAGTTGACCACGGAAGCCTGAACGTAAGCACCAAACACGACTTACTTTCTTAGCTAAACCACGATCAGGGTAAACAAACGCCTGCAACAGCAGTGGATGGAGCAGGATTAGGGACTCCCTAGAAATGCTTGTGCTGCAGGCGAGCGATGCCTCTCCCTGCTGCACCAAACCTACAGAGCTCCTTCAAGGCATCTGTGCCTCAGCAGTCCCCCAAAGCCAGCTCTGCTCTCCCGGGCCTCCCGCCAGGCTCCCAGAGAGCACGGGATGAGTGCTCTTGAATGGGAAGATGCCGCTGACTGTTACCTAAGTCTTCCAGCCCTGTCCTCTCCAGAAATAAAAAAACAGCTCAACAAAACCACCCTTCTGCTCTATGAAGAGATGCGAGGAATTAAAGGAATATACATATAAGCACGAGGAGGGGGGGGAAGTGCACAAGGCACCCCTTCTCACCCCCACGGTTCTTCCAGTGTCTTGCCTTAAATCTGAAGCAGATTTTTTGGGTGAAATCCCCAGAACAAGCCCAGGAACAAACCAAGAGCCAGGAGTAATCCAATCATTACACTACAGCTCCACTTGGGGGGGAGGAGGGGGAAACAGCCATAGCCTCACGTTTTAGAATAACAGTAAAAAAAAAAACCCAGAACCACTTGCAACGGTTTCACCTCCCACGCAGGGTGATCGATACTTTAGACAC
>NW_009198277.1:0-9497 GCF_000690835.1 Fulmarus glacialis
GGTCAGCTGGTTTAGCTGTTCTGACTATGCTCCCTCCCAGCTTCTTGGCAGAGCATGGGAAGCTGAAAAGTGTTGACTTAGTGTAAACATCACTTACCAATACTAAACCATCAGTGTTTTATCAACATTATTCTCACACTAAATCCAAAACAGCACTATACCAACTACTAGGAAAAAAATTAATTCTATCCCAGCTGAAACCAGGCGAGTATCCACCCCTTATTCCATACCATTTACGTCATGCTCAGGTCCCACACTATGCAATACATTCTTATTACCCACCCACCCCCCGCTTTCCATCCTTTGATATAATACACAGATATCATTCCCTTAGTCTATGGACCACCCCTGTGAAATGTCTGCAAAATATCCATAAATGTCCACAAAATGTCCATTGAGTTCATTTAGTCCATGACTCTGGGCTCCATCTGTTGTGGTGGTCACTCAGGTCAGGAGAGGTGGTGTGTTGTGTGGAGTTATTGGGCACCAAAGCCAGCTCAGGTCACTGCTGCACTTGCACTGCCTCTTGTAAGGCTTGTCCTCCATTGGTTCAGGTGGTTCCTGCTATAGTAATTCCTACAACATGCAACTCAAATCATGGGTTACAACAATTTAAAGGTATATCCATTACAGTCTCCACCCCTGATCCCTCTGGACCAGACCATCGGGTTTAACATTGCAATGAACTCCTCCCCTTGCCGCTGCTCCGGCTTGGACTTATCCACGGACTGCAGTCCCTTAGAGTTGGACCTGCTCCAAGTGGAGCTTTATCTATGAGCCACAGTCTCTCCAGGGGTATATCTGCTGCGGCATAGACTTACCCACAGCCACAGTCGCTTCGAGGGGCACCAGGTCCAGCGTGGCCTTACCCACAGCCACAGTCCCTTCAGAAGTAAACCTGCTCCAACATGGCCTTACCCATGCCTGCAATGCCTCCAGGCGTGTACTTCCCCTGTCATGGGCTTATCCATGGCCACATGCTTTGAGGTGCTCCAGCATGACCTCATGCACAGCCACTGACGCTTCAGGGCGTACCTGTTGCAGCATGGACTTATCCACAGCCACAGATGCTTCGAGGTGTACCTTCTCCAGTGTGGACTTATTCTTGGGCCACAATCCCTTTGGAGGTATACCTGCTGCGGCACGGACATAATCACAGCCACAGACGCTTTGAGATGTACCTGCTTGGGCATGGGCTTATCCATGGCCACAGATGCTTTAGGGTGTCTCCTGCATGGACTCATCCACAGGTCACAGTCCCTCCGACTCAAGTTCACACTGGAGTTCCAGCCTGTCCAGCACAGCAGCACAGAAATAGCAGTGATGCCCTGGCCATCTGCCAGCCCAGGCACATCACCATTTCTGTTATCAAAATGTTCCCAGGCACAGCAGAGTAAGATGATCAGCAGTACAGCAGTACAGCAAGCAGCGAAAGCAAAAAACAAAAAGCGAAAGCCACTAACAAGCACTAGACTCTAATATACAGTAAGGTGAGCAAACCCCATGGAAAGCACAGGAGCCTGCCAATTAGTAGCTAAACAGCAATAGCAGCTATAAATTCGATCTAGCACATTCCAATCAAACCTGTCATTATCTTGAACCCTTCGAGCTCTACGTTGGGCACCAAAAAGTACTGTTGTGGTTTAAGCCCAGCTGTCAACTAAGCACCACACAGCCGCCCGGTGGGATGGGGGAGAGAATCAGAAAGGTAAAAGTGAGAAAACTTGTGCATTGGGGTAAAGACAGTTTAATAAGTAAAACAAAAGCTGTGCACACAAGCAAAGCAAAACACGGAATTCATTCACTACTTCCCATCGGCAGGCAGGTGTTCAGCCATCTCCAGGAAAGCAGGGCTCCATCAAGCGTAACGGTTGCTTGGGAAGACAAACGCCATCACTCCGAATGTCCCCCTTCCTTCTCCCAGCTTTATATGTTGAGCATGACATCATATGGTATGGAATACCCCATTGGTCAGCTGGTTTAGCTGTTCTGACTATGTTCCCTCCCAGCTTCTTGTGCACCTGGCAGAGCATGGGAAGCTGAAAAGTCCTTGACTATAAGGTACTTAGCAACAACTAAACCATCAGTGTGTTATCAACATTATTCAACGTTATAAATCCAAAACATAACACTATACCAACTACTAGGAAGAAAATTAACTCTATCCCACCCGAAACCAGAACGGTACTGTAGCAGCTTTTCCAAGGACCCTTAGAGCTTTGATCTGCAGGAGGAGTTGAATCTCTTTTGGAGATGGGCACATGACTGGTTTCCTCTCTGAAGTATGCATTGTCCTGGTTTTGGCTGGGATAGGGTTAAATTTCTTGCTAGTGCTGTGTTTTGGATTCAGTATGAGGAGAATGTTGATAACACACCGATGTTTTTGGTTGTTGCTAAGTACCCTCCTAGTCCAAGGACAGCTCCCATGCCTACTGACTGAGCTAGGTACACAAGATGGGAGGGAACATAATCAGGACAGCCAGCCCAGCTGGCCATTGGGGTGTACCATGTGACGTCATGCTCAGTATATGAATGGTAGGCGTGATCCAGGAAGTACCGATCGCTACCTGGTTATCGGTCAGCGCGGGTGGTGAGCAATTGCATTGTGCATCACTTATTTTGTATATTTTATCATTATCATTATTATTCTCCCTTTTCTGTTTTATTAAACTGTCTTTATCTCAACTCACGAGTTTTTCTCACTCTTACCCTTCCGATTCTCTCCCCGTCCCACTGGGGGCGGGGGGGAGTGAGTGAGCGGCTGTGTGGTATTTGGCTGCCTGCCAGGTTAAAGCATGACAGCATGCAGCATGGGGAACTAATAGGAGAAATTGGAGATCTGTATGCTATGGTTGCTTTGAGATGAAAGAGGTATGGTGGGATAGGTCACACAACTGAAAGGCTGCATTGAGTGGATACAGTTTTTTTAGGAAGGACAGGCTGGGAAAGTGAGAAGGAGGAGTTGTCTTTATGTGAAAGAGCAGCAGAAATGGATGGAGCTCTACCTTGGGTTGGATGATGAGCCACTTAAGAGCTCAAGATTAGTGGGCAGACCAACATGGGTAGTGTTGTGGTGGGTACTTTGATGGCAACTTCCTGGTACAGATGATTGAGACGCGGATGATAAGAGGTGCTCTTCTGGACCTAATACTTACAAAAAGTGAAGTACTGGTGGGAAATCAGAAGGTTGGGGCAGCCTTGGCTGCAGTGCTTATGAGATGGTAGAGTCCAAAATCCTGGGGCGGGGCGGGGCGGGCAGGAAACAAAGGCAAAAGGCAGGATCACGGCCTTGAGCTTTGGGAGAGTAGACTTAGGCCTCTTTGGGGACCTGCTTGGAAGAATCTCATGGAATACAATCATGGCGAGAAGAGGTGTCCAGGAGAGCCAGTTGATTTTCAAGGGTCATCTCCTCCAAACTCAAGAACAGTCCATCCTGAGAAAAAGAAAATCAAACAAAGATGGCACAAGGCTTGCATGGATGAGCAAGGAGCTCCTGAAAATACTCAAATATGGAAAAGGAATTGTAGAGAAGCTGGAAGAAGGGTCTGGTGACCCAGAAGGAATATAAAGTAACTCTCAAAGTCTGAGGGAAAGATTTAGAAAGCCAAAGCCCACCTGGAGCTTAATCTGGCAAGGGACATGAAGGGCAACAAGAAGGACTTCTACAGGTATATCAGCTAAAAGATGCCTTCAGGAAATGAGTTACAACATTAACAATTATCAGATGGTGTTTGACACAAGTCATACATATGGCATATGACATATTGTGTTATTTAACAATTCTGTAAATGTTTTGGTAAAAGAAAGTGAAACTTTTTTAGGCATTGAATCAATCATAAATCATAAGAAGGAAAGAAGACTAAGTTCAAAGATCTTGTGAAATCTTTAAAAAATAATCAAATACTTAAAAGTTCACGGAAGCACTTTACCTTTTGTTACTCTCTGGCATGTTGATGGCTGAATCAGTAGTTCTGAATGAATTTTGTGTAACTTTGGATAGAAATGATGTATCTAATGCTAGAAATGGAATGTCAATTATTTTGTAGAAGATGAAAAATTTATAGGTCATAGTTGAAATGAAGGACTAATTTATTTTGGTTATGTATTACAAATGTCGGGGTTTTTTTGCAATCTGTTCTATTACAAACCCATGCATGCAAACAAAATATGCTGTGATAATTCAGTGATTCAGAGGTGTAACTCGGTGTTTTGACTGAGAATCTTTAGGAGAACTGTTGTTACTTGGGGATTTCAAAAGTTTCTGAAATGAATTGCCAAAATAATTCAAAGGGGTTTTGAATTGTTTTAGTGGTATAAAAAGTTCTTAAGAAATGGAAGAAAACAGATCTGCTAATGGTAACTTAAAAGGTCAGTGTTGTGAAGTTCAATTTTACAGCCAACCACTGAGGAGATGAAAAGTTAGTAAGTGGCAAGGAATACAAAAATTAACTGTCAGCAGCAGGAAAAAATATCCCCCTAACATGATAGGGGATAAAATATGGGGCCATCTAAGAACATATGAGTATTAGAGAACAGGTGAGTAAGTTAGCATGGATTTCTCTAAAGTACAAATGTATGAACTGTAAATACAGTAAGATAACAAAATAGCTTTACTTTATATAAGGCAAAATCAGAATTGACAAGTTTGTGCTCACAGTGTTCCAGGCTTTTCTTACTTTCATTACACTGAACACAAAGCAGAAGTGAAAAAGACTTGTTGAGCAAATCCATGGCATCTTCCAGAGTTTAAGTGAGATGGAACCAATCACAAATAAACAGTACCGGAAGAGCTCACCTCCTCATATGATCATTGTTTTGAAGTCCTGTTCAAGTTTTCTTTGAAATTTTCATACTGGGTGCTTGACTGTATCACAAAGACATCTCTTTCAGACCTGAATGAAGGTGGAAGACAGGGACGAGTGATGAGATTCCCAATATTAGCTCTTTAGTTTGCCTTATAATATCCAAGTTGTTATACTGAGATAACTTGCTTAGTGTGGTGCAAGAACTGCTACCACCAGAGAAATATGTAGGCTCCAATTTCAGAGGAGGGAATAAATACATTTTTACGTTGAGAAGGTTCTCTTAATGGTGCTGAAAAAGATATCAGTTGTTGAGAGTAATGTAGTTCAAGTGTCATTTCAGTCATAGCCCTGAAGAAAATTATCCATGTTTCCTGTCAAAGAAGTTTCATGTTAATATTACTGTCTTGTTCTAGTGAGCCGCAGGGATTCTATGTCCACAGACAATCTAAGCCTTTTCCCAAACATCTGTGTCAACAAGGTATGAAGAAAACAGGCTGGTTGCCTGATAAAAATATACAGCACAAGCTTAAACCATTATGCAAAAAACATTACCACACATAATTTAGAGCAGCCTGAAGTGGTGTATTGCATTGGATTGACTTTGGTAATAGGTACGGGCAGGTACAAAGTTTGTGATTTTTCAGCCACTAAATGCATAACAGAAATACCCATATATTACATAAACACACTATAACCACCTACAGTGTAGATGCTGTAATATAACAGAAAAAAATGCCTATAGGTTAATCTTCTAAGGGAAAAGATTAAGCTGCCCTGCTACAAGCCATGGTCTTTCAGTAATGCTGAACAGGCATCTGGAGAGAGGGGAGGTTGGGTTTTGGATGTGAGGTTTTTTTGTTTTGAAATCATACTCTTCACTGAACAGTTGATAATTATGAAGTCTGTGTTTAGATGAGCATGAAAGGCATTTTTTGCGTCTTTGCAGCCTTCTACGAAAAGTGACGTTTCCTTATAAAAATGCATTTACTGTCAAACTCACACTGGCTTTCCATTGTATTTTTATTTATTTATGGAAAAGTCTTCACACAAACCTGAAAATAGGCTAAGACCATCGTGTGAGTTATAATTAATGTGCAAGAATCACAAGTATGTTCATTTTAGTATTCAGTGTAAACTGCATTGAATTCTTCAGTAGACAAAATGTTAACACTCTTGGCAGTGTCTGTTCCACAAAAACTTGGGAAAGCCCACAATGTTTTTTATTATAAAAACTCATTATTATTTTAAGTTAAAGAAGAAGATGCAAGAGATTATTTGCGATGCTGTTAATGATTTCCCTAATTTCACAGAGATTTTTTTCCTTTGACTTTTCACAGGCAAACCAAGAAGTATCTCAATGAAATGCTGAATTGAGCATCTAAATGCCTCCAGCCATAGAAGGTGGAGAATGACCCAGCTGGAAACCAGTTTACAGCTTAGTGTGGACACAGGTAGGAGAAAAGATCTGTACTAAATTGTCAGACCACTGGACACTAACTTTTGCTCTGCTGCGAAAAGCATTGAGACACAAATGTAAATGGGATGTTCTAGGATGTAATTCTATCTTCTTGAGTTTTGGTTGAGGGGTGTGGTAGGATGCAAAGTGTTTTTTTCAGGTTTGTTTTGATTAATTTTACAAACCAATGTGCAATCTGAATGTTTCTGAAAAACACACAGGTACCCATATAAGCAGGAAGTCTTTTAATTTCAATTTTATTCTGGCAAGTTAGGAAAGAAAGGAAGAATCAGATCAGTGACTATGGTTGGGTGCTATTTATGAAAAAAATAAGAAAGAATAGAATTAGTTGTCAGAGATATCTCCAGCAAGACAAGTTACTTTCGAGCACTCTGAGAAGCTGATTTTTGTAAACATTACCCACATCTTGCCTCCCCAATGAAATTTTAGTAAATTATTCTCATACCTATGCTCAATAAGCACAGAAAACAGCCGCTGGGAGAAGTTACATCTTTTCTGTGGTCATTCAATCATTTCTGGTTTTTGCTAATACATAGTCCTCAACAGTCCTAGCAATTAGAATTAATTAATCCACAGATAAAGCTACTAATGTGTAATAGTCTTTAATTTGAAGATGACGGATTGAGAAGTTTACTCAGTTGTGAGATATGTGAAGCGAATGAACAAGCATGTTCCAAAGTTGCACCTGTCTTTGAGCAAATTAAAAATGCATCCTATTATGTAATTAACATGATTTTGAGTGAAATATGCTGTATACTACAAAAAAGTCCAATTAGTTCCTACTTCTGTATTATTTATAATGAAACTGCTTGCTATTTGAATATAGTTTTCTGGGAGAGTTAATTAAGTCCAGACGATCATTTGTTCCTCAGGAAAACTAACTGTGTTGTTCTTGTAAGGTTTTTATTGCTATTATGTAATTAGTGATTTTTGTATATATACATATTAGAAAAAACCCATAATATTTCAACAGTTTCTACAGCCCTCCCTCCTTCCTTAAACTTGTATAACTACTGCAGAACAACATACTTCAGTGAGAGTAGAAAGGTTCTGAAATATGAAGGTGAATGTTAAATACATACCACCTTTTTTGTGCACTTGAACACCACCTAAAGAGTCTCTCCAGAAGCCACTGTTTACTGCAGTAATAGAAGAATAATTGTATTACTTACTGGTCTTCTGCAATAGAGTGAGTTAAACAAAGTAAGCCCTGTTAATGAAGAAAGTATGTGCGTATTACCTATCAAAATCAAACTAGAAGACAATTAAATCGATGAAGAAAGCACCTGAAATTTCTGTTTCTTTGTGTAGCTATTCTTTTATTTTTGGAGAAAAAGTGTGTGATCCATTATGAAAAGTACAGTAAAGAAAAGACTGTTTTTCTGTAGAAGAAAATTTCCATCTTCTACCTGGGGGCCTCTGCCACTCACGGTCGCAAGCTGTGAAGGGCCACAGATCACCACTGTAATGAAATCTGAGCTCAACAGGACAAATGTGTCATGCAGAAAGGCAAACTCTTACCTTGTCCTCAAGAACAGTAGCTGCTGCATCACAGCAGCATTTAGGGACTACAAAATTCAGGACATGCTTTGTAAATCATTAGGGGCTATAGGCAGGGCAGCAGGATCATGCCGCTCTCACCCATTTACCAGATAAAGACAACTTTGAACACACTGGTGGTACCTTGATACGCTGCTACTGTAACTCAATGACTTCACTCTGACACTTCCAAGGACTCAGAAACGGGCACCTGCCTGAGTTACTGAGAGCATTCCCTTTGGAGCTAGGACCATGAATCATGAAGCAACCTGCATCCTGGATCATGTCAGCTGATAAGGAACCCTCGTCCTGGCTCCTTTTTTCCCCTTTTGTGGCTTCCTCTTGTGCATAAGGTCATCATAGACTTTTCTTCTCTTTTTCTAGACAGTCAGTGAGATCATACCACACTAAACCCAGAATGCATCTCTTCACAAAGACAACTACTTTAAAATGTCCTATCTTTTTGGAGCAAAAGTGGTTAGAACAAAAACTCATGAACGAGCAGCAAACTTTATGCAAATGTGATGACCGTGAATTTTTGCTGCTTAAAGGGGTAAAAAGAGCAGTCAATCTTTTACAGTTTCTCTGGAGTTGTTGAAGTTACCACTTCAGGTGCTTTTCATTCAATGAAAAGCTTTTGCAATGTGAGGAACCAGAGTAGTTCCTGTGTTTAACTTGAAACTTGTTAAACACAAGACTGTGCTGAAGGGTCAAAAAAAGTGCCTTGACAGGAAGCTAAAGCCATTCCAGGTTCACAGCATAATGTCAGAATGTTCACACTATTTTTCTAAATTAAACTAAATTAGACTAAATTAGGTTGTCAAAGTAAATTAGAATCAACTATATTGTCTCTTTTTTTTTTTTTAAACTATTTGCTGTATACCAAACAAGTATAGCTTGAGCACATTTAATAATTAAAATTTTGAATTACCAGAAAATGTAATTCATTGGAAGACTTTTAAAATTTTCAAGGTTAGAAAAGAATGAATTTTTAAACATTTGGAACCCAATATTCATTGAAAAAGATAGACCGCAAGGGAACTTAAGGCCAGGGAGTCCAACCTGCTGCTCAGAGCTGGTGAACTCGGGCCAGGTTGCTCAAGGCTTCATCCAGCTGGATGCTGAAAATCTTCCATTTCTTTCCATAAATTTTAAAAATGGAAAAGCAATCAGAATTTTAAAGACTTTATCACTTCAAATTACAGTGTCTTCTAGTGTCATCAAATTTAACTGGCAAACTAAACCTTCAGAACTCTGCCAATGAATCTGAATGGTCCCCTCGGTGGAATGGAGAGCTCTCTTTCACAGCTGTTCTCTTCTTAGAGCACTCCTAAAAAACCCACAGAGAATTAAGGAGTTGTTCAATGAAAACTGTCACAAAAAAAAGGGCAACATAGTCTATTTGAAAAAAAAAACAACAACAAAACACATAGCTGTAGGTTTCCATAGATAAAATGAATTTCCTTGTTAATGTGCTGACAGATTGTTGTGGTTTAACCTGGCAGGCAGCCAAACACCACACAGTTGCTCACTCACTCCCTGCCTCCCCAGTGAGATGGGGGAGAGAATCGGAAAAAAAAAAAGCAAAATTCATGGATTGAGATAAAGACAGTTTCATAGAACAGAAAAGGAAAGGATAATAATAGTAGTAATACTAATAATAATGATAATAATAA
>NW_009198277.1:9620-10551 GCF_000690835.1 Fulmarus glacialis
CATGACATCATATGGTATGGAATACCCCTTTGGCCAGTTGGGTCAGCTGTCCTGGCTATGCCCCCTCCCAGCTTCTTGTGCACCTGGCAAATCATGGGAAGCTGAAAAGTCCTTGACCAATGTAAATATAACTTAGCAACAATTAAAACATCAGTGTGTTATCAACACTATTCTCATACTAAATCCAAAACACAGCACTATACCAGCTACTAGGAAGAAAATTAACTCTAACTCAGCTGAAACCAGGAAGTATCCACCTCTTATTGTATACCACCTATATCATGTCCAGGTCTCACATTTCCCAATACATTCCAGTTGATCACCACCCCTTTTCCTGTCTTTTGATATGTACACACAGATATCATTCCCTTAGTCTATGGGCCATCCCTCTAAAATGTCCATTGAGTTCATTTAGTCCATGACTTTGGCCTCCATCTGTCATAACAGTCTTTCAGGGCAGGAGAGATGATGTGTGGTGTTGGATTGTTGCATCCTGAAGCCAGTTCTGATTCCATTATTGCTGCGCTCATCTGGTTCTATCATCGTTGCACTTTGCTTAGTTTTATTGGAGTTTGTTCTTCATTAGTCTGGGTGATTTTTACTTTATGACATACAGTATTATACAGCAATTAACATCATACAATTCAGTTCATTGGCTATTGTCACCCCATTTCAAATCCCCTTGAGGTACACATTGGAATTCCCCATTCTTTTGCATTACCCACCAAGTGCACCCAGGTCCTTGAGCAAAAGCAATCCTGCGGATGGGTTTTCCCTTGCCAGAGGCAGGAGTAACCCAGACTGTTGTCCCCAGCATATTTCTTATGTGCACGACAGAGACTTTATCCCTCTCTACAGTACGTAAGAGTTTTGATTGGGCAGGGCCAGCTCGATTGGCAGATCCCCTGGTGTTGACTAACCAGGTGGCTTT
>NW_009198278.1:0-331 GCF_000690835.1 Fulmarus glacialis
ACCCAGCACTCCCAGGGTGCAGCAACCAGCACCCCCAGGACATAGCCCCCAGCAACCGCACCGGCCACCACCCAGCAAGCCCACTACCCAGCACCCAGCACCCAGCAACCTGAGGGCCCACCACCCAGACATGCCCAGCACTCCACAACCCCAGTGCACAGAACCCAGAATCCCCAGTACCCTGCACCAGCACACCAAACACCCAGCATCCACCACCCCCACACGTCTACACGCAGCGCCCCCAGTGCCCGGAAACCAGCATACCCAACACCCACCATCCATCACCCCCATCACCTAGCACTCTGTACCCAGACATGCCCAGCACCCGGAC
>NW_009198279.1:0-29957 GCF_000690835.1 Fulmarus glacialis
GTGGGGGTGGGGGAGGAGAGAGAAAGTGAAGGCTCCAGTTTCTTTAAGAGGCCAGGACCAAGAGCCTGTGATATTGAAAGGAACAAGGATCTCCTCCCTCCCAGAAAACAAAGTAAGCTATGTAACTGTAGCAAACTGTTATATACACCCAATTCTCCATTTTCCAGGGTATTTAAATACTATCTCAGAAAATGCATGAACTGCAAAACATTACTCATTGCCATTTTTGTGACATCTGGCTAGCACTGCTGTACCAACAACTAAGAAGTCCAGCCACACTTAAGCTGATTCCAGGAGGGCCACTTATCTTTATTCTGTAGGATGATCCTCAGCATCTACTCAATATCAGAACTAAGGTAGGTCCTTACCCAGTCCTAGCTCAGCTCTGGCTATCCAGGCTGGCTTTGTGCAGAACCAGAAATTAGACATTGTTGGTAACAGGGACCTTGGTGCACAGGCACCTGACTGGGGTCTGCCAGGGTGGTCTCATCAGGGTTTACTGGTTAAGCTCCATGTCATCATAAACTGACTATGCTATTTTCCAGATCTTGAAATAACACAATATCCATATGGCATAATACTTCACCCAACATTGACTGAGCATGTTTGGAAGAGCACTACACAAAAAGATAAATTCTGCTGTTGGCATCCATGGCATCTTTACTCCATAAACCACATTCACGGATAAATAAAAAATTACCTGCCTTCTCTTTCATATAAAGAAATTACTGCTAAATCTGATCTGTATACAAAAACAGTTGAAAAATCCTGTATATTTGCAACAACCTTGATGTGGTACATCTCCGGAAACAAAGTGAATGGGGACTTCTAAGCGGGAATGAACCATATAAACGTTACATGGATTCCAAAAGGACGGATATTGGTTTCTCAATCATTAAGAAAAATGTTGGACCTAATGTAATAAAAGTGTCTGTACAGGAGAAAAGAAACAAGCAATTCAAGGGAGAAGAGAGATTTAACACAACTATCCTGGACACGAGGCTTGTGAAGTTGCCTTAAAGAGATGTCTAGTGAAGGTTTTTGGTGAGTTCTGAAGAGTAGACAGAAGGTAACGTTAACCATAGTATCACCTGCTTTCACCCTGTGGGGTGAAAAACCGATTAGACCTTCAGTCTATAGGTGCAAAAGAAATGGATTTTTCTTTCAAAAACTCTCCATCTCTTATTGTTCCTGACTTCCCACTTGCTAATTTAAACTTCTGGACAGATCTTCTTCTGTCCAGATCTTTTATCTGTCTGCTTCGTCACTCCCTCTCCACGTAACTGAGGCATGGGAACTAGAGATGTCAGGGTGGGGTTTTTTTCCTAGGGATGCCTCAGGACTGACTGAACAATTACTACTGGGGACATGAAGGATTTTTTTCCCTTTGGAGCCTAATGGATTTTGAAGCATCTTGGAGTTTTAGTTCAATTGATAGGAAAATTTGGAAGTAATGCAAAGCCCTAGCTATTCCTTCTTAACTTTGGAGGACTGCTAGGAAGCATATCACAACAATAGATGAAACACAGAATTTTGCTGGCAAATTTTGCATATGAAAAAGGCACACAGGTCTCCCTTTGGTAACTTTTGCCTTGCTGTGGGAAGAAGGAAGGAGAGAAGCACCTTCAAAGACCTTGAAAAAAAGAACTGAATCTTAACAACAAATTGAATCCTACAAACTTTATCCAATCCTCTGGCTGTGTAGCTGGGGAGTCTGGGAAGATTTTCAGTGTTTCAGAAGCTTTCCAGTGGTAAGTTAATAAAACTTCAGCCTGCTGCTTAAATCCATTCCTGTGTCTGTCTTCATTCACTTGAGCATCCTAATCAAGTGTCCATTTAAATAGACTGGTGGCATTTTGAGATGCCATCCACTCACACTAAGATGAAATCTTCCATTGTGGAGTAAAAACAGTTAGCTGCATAGATAAAATATTCATATATAAGAAATAGTGCCGGCTAAACTCCTACCTATGACTCATTTCAAACTTACTATACTTCATAGCAGAAGATGAATTATAATGCTCTATAGAGGTAATCAGATATGGGGGGCGGGGCGGGGAACAAACCACATACTAAACAAATACTTAATATGTAACTTTTAAGGCCTGATTTTTTGTCATCTAATTCTAAACACTAGTTTTAGAGAAGGAGACATGCTAGAAAATTAATATCATAGGTAATCTATAGACCACTTTGGGCTAATTTAAAGCTCCAATGTGTATTTGTTTTCTGTATAAATTTCTTTCTTATTATTCTCAATAAGATACTCTCAGCACGATAAAAAGAAGGACATTACTAGCAGCATTTTCAATCATGGGGGCTATATATTCAAGAGCAATCAATAAAAACCACACAGGGCCTGACAAACAACTAGTCAAAGGAATCATTTTTCTCAGATACTTAGCAGTATCCTTTTAAAGTAATTGCTTTTGGTCAATGTTACCCGTTATCATTTGGTCTGCTCTTTTTCCAAAATAGAATGGATGTCATTTCCATTAATATTTCAGCTGTCTATGTAGGTTTTCAAAGTGCATACTCCACAAAAAAAAGGAGGATTTTTGTTTCAACTTCAGTCAACTAACAAAGAACTCTAAAATGTTATAGAATAGGCAGTGTCACATCGTCTGAGCTAAAAGGTAATTTTAAAGAAAATTATTACAGAATACAAGATATCGTCTGCCCTCGTTTTCACTCCACACAAAGCTGTTACCTCCAATAAAGACAAACAGAAACGACAGACTTTGGCCCGGTCAATCCATGCTAGAAAATAGTATTAGCAGACAAATATGCCCAAAATGCCACCTCAAATAATGAAATGAACATTGATTCATTATTATAGCTTGTTTTACGAAATTTAAAGAAAATCTCTCTACTGAAACCCCTGTGTTGCCTAACCCTGCCTGTGACAGCAGGGAAGTTGTTGCCTTGTGCCAACTGGTCATTTAAAGATGTCCACAAGATACTGAAAATATCCAGCATAATCTGTAAGTGTACAGCTGGGATACCAAATTAGATTAAGAAAGGAAAAGAACATATCTTTTCGGTTGTAGTAAGGCCTCAGAAACTGTCTAGTTATGCTTTGTACTAAATGTTCTGGCACGCTGCCAAGGTACTTCCAAACATTTCTGAGTTCAGTTTTCCACAGAACTCTTTTAAAAATCAATTAGTAGTGAAAGTCTTTCAAATGCAAGTGTTTTAAAATGTCAAGCTTGTATTTCTTTTTTTTTTCTCTCCCCCCCCACCCTGTTGTGCATCAATGGCGGTATTTTGAAACCTTTATATTATATTGATCATATTCTCTAATTAAGCCTGTAAAGAGAACAATATGTGCAGGCAGTTTAAAATGCATATAACAAAAGGTTCATTCTTCAGAAAAAAATAAATAAATAAGGTTGAGAGAGATGCTGTAATTTTCTTAAACAAGGATGCCCAAGACATTTGTATTGATTTCAGGGTGATAAATGTTTTCATCATTACAAGGCAACTGTAGAAGGACTGAATACTCTATTTAGAAATTCCTGGATTGGGATATTTTAAAAGTATACTGCATAAGTGGTTTAGAAGTTCAATTATAAATGCTGGAAAGAGCAAACAAATGAAATAGAGGCTACTTTACTTTAAGTATTCATCAAAATACAGAAGTAAGATAAAAAATAAGATTAAGAACACCATCGCCAGGGCTTTCCGATTATCAGAAAAAGATAATCTTTAAGGACTGTAACTTCTTGGTGGACTTTGTAGCACAATGAAGCGTACACCTGGTCTTCCTGTTGTGTTGCGTATATTTTGGATGATATCCCTACTACATAACAAAAGAGTTAAATGTATATTTTGTCCCTATGTCACATAATCTGTTTGCTCTATTTCATTCAGCTAAGTGCCCAAAGGTTTACATAGATAGCAATTGATTGAAATCAGTTCTTTATGTGTAACACATTTATATTAATTGGTTTGTCCTTTCAAGTTGTGTTTATCTCTTCATTTCCATCACAGTTTCAAAGGTCACTCAGTTCCATTTATAAATCCAACATGACAGAGATTAGTAAAAGAAAAAAAGGAACAACTAAATGAATGCATCATCACACAATCACACATCTCACAATTCATTTATCATATTAATAAATAATGCTGTCAAATGCTTACTGCTAAGTTTGTTTGCTATCATCAAAATATTTCTGTCAAGATAACTTAATCAGCCCTGTTTATGTATTGAGCTAAAAATGAGCTACAAAATACTGAGAGTATTAAGCTTATTAAACATCTGTCCCCTTGATCCAAGACTGCAACCTCAAAGTTTCGTGTTTTGTGGCGTTTTTTAAATCCCTCCATAGTTGTCTAACAATAAAGTTCATCCATTTATATCTCCATCTAGGCAATGCACTCTCTTCTGATTGCTGAGAAGAGGCAGTATTATGAAATCTGAGAAGATGAGAAGATGTGAGACTGAAGTTTCTAGCAAACAAGGGTGCTCTATTAGGAAGGCTTTGGAGGGGGAAAATGCAGTGACAGAGAAACTCTTTTTTTGTTTAAAAATATGGTCTTAAAAACTATATAACATCCCAAAGCTCAAAATGCCTTAACTATTGACATCTAAGCTATTCGGGAGTAGGCCTCTCTTCTCTTGCAAAAGGCAAGCTTCACTCTGAAGTGAAGCAAAATTAGATTTAAACCCATAATTTTTCTTTCTGTGAATAGGAATTGCAGTCCAACCGTACTGTAGGTAAAGAAATAAATCAGAAAACATGCAAACATAATCTAAACCTAAACGACTACAAGTCACAGAAAGTGCTGTTACCTGTGTACTTTTTGAAGCAAGCCTTCTGTCATGCTTTAACCCCAGCTAGCAACTAAGCACCACACAGCCGCTCGCTCACTCCCCACCAGTGGGATGGGGGAGAGAATTGGAAGGGTAAAAGTGAGAAAACTCATGGGTTAAGATAAAGACAGTTTAATAGGTAAAGCAAAAGCCGCGCACGCAAGTGAAGCAAAACAAGGAATTCATTCACCACTTCCCATCGGCAGGCAGGTGTTCAGCCATCCCCAGGAAAGCAGGGCCCCATCACGCCTAATGGTTACTTGGGAAGACAAATGCATCACTCTGAACGTCCCTGCCTTCCTTCTTCTTCCCCCAGCTTTATATGCTGAGCATGACGTCATATGGCATGGAATACCCCATTGGCCCGTTTGGGTCAGCTGTCCTGACTATGCTCCCTCCCAGCTTCTTGTGCACCTGGCAGAGCATGGGAAGCTGAAAAGTCCTTGACTAGTGTAACCACTACTTAGCAACAACTAAAACATCAGTGTGTTATCAACATTATTCTCATCCTGAATCCAAAACACAGCACTATACCAGCTACTGGGAAGAAAATTAACTCTATCCCAGCTGAAACCAGGACAACTTCTCTAAAATCTCCCTAGAGAAAATTTTTTACAAGGATCTCAATAGCCAAGGAGCCTGCGCCCCATTCTGGTATGCAATGTCTGAAGTTTGGATCTTCAGTTTCAATGAAAGTCAATGGCAGTGGCAACATCAAGGTCTGCAGCACTCCATATTCATATGAAAGTTCTTCATCTTAAAAAAAAAAAAGAAAAGAAAAAAAAAGAAAAAGCGCTATGGTGCTTTTCTCTTCTAAAGAGACAGTTGTATACAGAGTCTGTCACTGACAGGCACATCAGAGAGCAAGAGTGAGTCAAAAAGAACAGGGAAAAACTCACATTTTGCAGCAGTGAAGAGATCAAAAGAGGTTACTTCTCCCTGCTGCTGTCCCAGGCATCTCCCCGGACAGCTGGTTCCCCCAACTTGAAATACCTGCCTCCTTCACAACAGCCTACAAAATCTCATGCTGGGAAATGCCAAAGCGTTCTTTCTTATTGCAAAGATTGCCTTCCTCTCTTTGATCAGCCGGAAAGAGATGGGAGACAATATCACCTCCATCGCTAGGAACAGTCATGAAAGCACCAAATATTGTAATTTATTAGGAGTTTTTTCAGAGTGACAGGGAGGCAAACACCAGAAAGAAGAAGATGTGAATGTGAACACTTGGGGACCTGAACCAAAGACAACAGCCTGACCAGATTTTTCTGTATATGAAGTAATATTTCTATTTTCTAGGTGATTTTTGTAAAAGTCCTGCAGTGGAAATGTATGGGAGGAAAAAAGGCCATTTTGATCAGTATGAAAAGGAATTATTATAAAATAACAAATTTATATGCATTTTGTACAGAATGCGGTTTTCTAAAAATGTATTCATCACCCAATATGATGTGTAGTGTTCTCAAAATGGTCACAGGATGAAAAGTGCAACTAACCCATTTCTTCAAATCCTAATAATGCAATTCTGTGGAAAATTATTTTTTAAAACATTCAACATTTTGGAAAGCTCATCAGCCTAGTGTTCCTTGGTCACTTGAAGAGAAAACCACTATCTGTGGTCCTTCTCTTTTTTTTTCCCCTATGCAGATTACAGGCCCCTAGCCCACAAATGACCCCAAGGAAGTAAGTACACTTCTTGGCTGAACAATTTATCAACAGCTTGAAGTGACAGGAATAGTGATTCAATCCTGCATTTCAGCATATCAGATGTAGGCCACATTCCTCAGTCTGCAGAACCAGAGAGGAAAAAAGTCCCTGTCGCATTTGCCCTTTCACAGAGATGGAAATATTATTAGAAAGGACATAAACAGACTAATTAAATCACAGCAGTATGGCTGAGATGACAGCTGGTACAGCGTGTGACTGAGCCGATCCATATCTGTGAGCAGGAGGCACTTCACTTCCAATCCATTCGCTATTAGGTGCTCTCAGGCTTGCTGTGCAGACATTAAATAATAACATATCATTTCCAAGGCTAAAAGGATTCAAAGAAATAAAAAAAGAATTCTAACCAAGAAACCTTTTGTGCAATAGCAAAAAAAAAAAAAAAAAAAAAAGGGGGCGTGGGGGGAGAAAAAATAATCATTTACTGTGCAGTTCTGTTTTTGAGATAAAGATGTAATAATGCCATTACCTTTCATCAGCAGGATCCTTGAAAATCAACACTCTTTGCTTATCATGCTGTGAAATACAAATAGAGCTAAAGGCATGGTCCACAAGGCACTGCTGCAGCTATATTAACTAACAGATCTGCCCTTTGTGAAAGAAACCGTATCTGTTTCATTAGTGCAGACTCTAATTCAAAACTGTTGAAAATGAACTGCACATACTGTTTTAATAACAGCATTCCTAGTCGTTATCAAACTAGTAATTCTCTCAGCACTGAATAAATGCAAGGGTCTGCATCTCGATTATGGCCTGCTGTTAAAGAAAACCATGTTAAAATCCTTTCTGTTCCCACTTGTCTGGTCCATCAAGTATTCCTATTGTCTCCATCTTCACTGTCAGAAATACACTGCGATTGTGTATTGTATTGCCAATTGTATTTTATGTTATTCAGCTTCTTTTTTTCAAGCACGTTGATCAGCTAGTACACGATTAAGACATCCAGAGGGTCAGTTGTGCAACATCTGCCTCCTCTCACCTCACCAGAGAGTCACAGGGCTGCACTTTACAGGACTCCAGGCACTTTTGGTTTTTAAAGCAAAAAGAGAAAGGGCCAGGTTCAATGAAATGGCTAAATTGCTTCTGCAACCTAAAAGACTGTATGAAGCCGTGCAAAAGCTGGATTTTTAAGAAGTCATGAAGTTTCCTCCTTGGCTTGAACAGAAAAGTTATTCAGGTCTTACAGTACTTTCTCTTGTCTATAGCCTTAATTCTACATTTTTAAAAATATCAAATAATACCCTATCAAGTACAGCTAAGAAGAAAATGGTCAATACACTTCACAAAAAAACCCACAAAAAATTAAGAATTGGTTTTCTACATACAGAAGTACATAGTCCTGTGGTTCTAGCACTTGGGTATGCACACACAAAATGGACTGGCTGTCAAGATTGGGCTGCAAATGGAGAATTTGAGGTCCGTCTCTGACAGATGTAACCTAAGAGCATGCCCAGTGCCTTACCTGTATTGTCATATGATGAGTTTAAAGAAATGAGAAGAAATTCTGACCTCTAGGATAAATCGCCTACCTCTTCACAGGACTGTATCCTTCCCTTGCTTGCCTGTCCCCTCCCTCTTCTGTACGCATTACTTCTTTTCATATAAAAGATGAAGTGATTTTACATTCTGATTTTTGCAGCAATACGGCCTTCATTTATCTGCTTTATCACATAGATGTGTTAATGTATTTCCTGATCATAAAAAGTTAAACCTCTAAGACTTGAATGCAAACTTTGAGACAAGGGCAATGTATCTACATGTAGATCCCACTGACATTGTTGATGGGAAAAGGCCTATAAAATGGAGTTTTTAAGAACTGCCACAGTATGCAATTTTCTACATGCACAGGCTCGATTTAACAGAATTTCTTACAATAGATGCCTGACTTAGGTCCTGTGGTTGCCTTTCCCCATTACCTGGAGAAACTCTAAAAATGCTCCCTTGAACATAGACACCATGGCATAGGTAGGCATCATATGTGTGCAAATACAGCCTTAGTCTCTAGAAAGTAGACTATTTTTTCTTTTTTTCCCTGCAGGATATACTGATTAAACAAAACCCTCCAGGTTTTATCTTTATCAAGCTGCCTTTAAGCCCCAAATGAGATGTTACCTAGTTCACATCATTCTGGAACAGACACACCACAGTAAGAAAAGGATGCACTTTTAAATTCTGCTACAAAAGTGAAAGAACTTTTTTTGATCTTTGTGCTATATATGAATGACAACAATGATTATATATTTCTTCAATTTTCTATATGATTATATGGCAAACATTTTTATGCATAATATAGCATATTTACATGTCTATAGCACAAGAAAGACATACTTTTATGATGATAATTCAATTCACATGTTAGAGGTATGTTCATTTGTCATGTATTCCACTACAAACATTATTTTCTAAAATTGAACTAACAATTATAAAGTTTGGTGTTTTCTTTTTAAAATGTAGCTTCTAATTAATATTTATGAAAGACGATCCTATAGACTATCATAACTACTTTGCAAAATAAGGTGTGTATTAAGCTTACATTTCTTAATATAGCACGTCCACAGTATCATATTTAAGTATATTTACTGCCGATAACAAATAACAATGAAACAAAACTGAATAAAAGCTTAACAATTCCATTATTTTCATACAAGGCACTAGTAAAAAGGAAAATGGCCATAACAATAAAGCATGTATTTTGAAAAAAATCACATTGAAGATTAAATTATCCAACTATTTATCCAATTAGGATTATCTTGCATGGAACAGGAAGTAAAGTAAATGTGATCAAACAACATAAATAGCCTTTTTTTTTTTATCTTGTCAGCAAGATAGACTTAATCATTTAGATTTTTCCATGAACTTGACACAGCTTCATAGCAGACCCAGAGCACAAATGTCACACAGGAAGCTTTTGCTTCTGCAGTTTTAGAAGTCTGTTCTCTCAGTGTGTCTCACATAGCTAAAATCACTCTTTTCAGAAGTGATATACCCATACAATCAGAACAAACTTGAGAGTATATTTATATCTAAATAGTTTTCTGGGTGAATACCTAAACTTCCCACCTGCTGTTTTCTTTTCCATTTCACTGTCTCTCAGGCACTATTTTGCTATTACTGTATCACTGTCTTGCAAAAGACCTGTTAACTCATTCAAATCTTATTCCAGAAAATACTAATTGAACACACTGAGAGTGAGATTCAGTCATTTAACCTTCTTTATGTAGCTACAACTCAGTAGTCGTACGGCTAGGCACTTTTAAGGTGCAATTTATCAGACCTACTTTTGCCATTTTCTTCAGGATGAGATGGATCACACCTACAATTGCCTATTTCTGCCTGTTGAGTCTAAGGTGACTAACTTGGATGCAAATGTCTACATTTGTTGCAGTGAATCCCACAGTGAGGATTTAATTTAGATGAGGGACTCATCATTATAACACAACTGACTGTCCAACATGAAATGCTGAATCTTTGCTAATAATTCCCTTAATTTACTAACTGGTGTTCAGATCATAACATCCAATTCCTTGCCTTGTTTAGCAAATTTAACAATCACAATTAAAGCCTAGGGAAGCAGATCCGGAGAAATTATATTCTCAGTTGATAGGCTAACATTGTATTATTTTAGCTAAGAAATTCAAGATTTTTTTTCTCACGCCATCATGAAGACAAGTAAAATTCCGAAACAAAGTTTAGTGACCTGACTATAACCAAATTATCTGTTTCTGGTATTCTGTGCATTCCCAATCACAGTTTTATGAAAGCATTCCATTAGCCTGAAATATGATGTGTTGAACATTGCACGTCTGTCCCTAAGGCTGTACGATTATGCCTTTGCTAGCACCTAGACAGCACTTTTTATCCACAGATCTCAAAGAAGTTTACAAAAGTAGATAGATGTCACTGACAAGCATTTGTCTTATGTCCCATGATGTCAAAGTTACATGCACAGTCTTGTTGTTAAAAGAAGTGTTATGTATCATACAATAAACACTGAAATACTGCAAATAACCTTTCCAGTCTGAAGTTATTGTTTATCTTATTTTCATTTTTGCAAGTGAATATTTTTAGAAAGGGAGCACATTCATCCACCTAGGAACATACACATTCAGTTTACGCTAAGAAAAAAATACATATTAATAAAAGTACTAAGGTAAAAAAAAAAAATCAGTGTTTAATCTGTTAAACAATAGAAAAATTCTTATGAACTAGTGATACTGTCATTGAACTGGAGAGAGTTTGAGAACAAGCTTGCTCTGGCTTTTTCACCCTATGATTTGGAATCTGCTCACAGTACTGCCAGCTTAACCAAAAAGGATTAACTCTCATATCCAACTGAGAACACAGATAATTCTCAGTAATTGGTAAAAAATGAAGATGAATGGGGCTGAGAGATAAGGAGCAATTAGCTCATCAGCAGTTACAGCTGTGCACTCAATCCGGATCCATCTCTTGAGTCTCGGCCCCTTTTAAAGAACCCAAGCAGAATAAGCACAGGACACCCCCTCCCAAAAAATTGCCGTACCTGCCCATCATTCCTCTCTCTTCCATTTTATTTCCGTGCTATACAAAGACACCTGTCATAGCATTCTGTGTAAATTACTACCTCTCCCAGGACCTGTATCTACAGCCAATCTTCTTTTTACATTAAAAAAAAAAAAGAAAAAAAAAAAAAGAAAAGAAAAAAAACCCCAAAACCCGGAAACCAAATGACTACTGTAGACACTCTTAAGTTCCCTGTCAATCGTTTCATTATAGCAGCATCATCTGTTTGAAAATATAAGCAATTCCCTCATCTAATTATAGGGAGGATTTGAGGTTCATTAACATTGCCAAGGCAGAGAATCAGATGTGCAACTGCAGAGCTGTGCTCAGTGGCCTGCATTCTCTGTTTCCTTTTATTTGCTTTTTCAAGGTCTCCAAGACTTTTTCCTGAAACCATAAAAGTAATTCTTCCCTTCAAAATAGACACGTGTGTTTAGAAAAAGGAAATGACTGCATTTTGTACTGTTCTATTATTGGGCAAGGTCACTGGAGAAAAATAATTTCACTTAAATCATTTTATCTCTGATTCTGGAGGAAAAAAAAAAGACTAATAGTATGCAAGCAACCGTTACTTTTGAACAACAGATCACAGGAAACCTTCCGTTTGTCTCATAATTTTAAATATTGCAAGGTAATGTGGATGAATAGGAAACCTAACATGCCAAGAAAACCTCTTAATTTTCAACACATTTTGTGGTTGTTTATGGATTAACGTGCTAGCCAAGTGTAAAATGTTGCCTTGTATTTCCTAACTGTGTTTAGAAACTGAGAACACCAAAGTCTTCATGATTGCTTCACTTCCTTAAAGAAATAATAGAATTTTTTTTTTTTTTGTATGAATGTAGTTTAAACAATGACATTTTCTTGGGACATCTGTTTTGAGATCACATTTTGAATAGATATGAACTCATTTCCTACTAAGCAAGTAATTTACTATTGTTGATAGTTGTTTACAAGTTTTATGAGTCAGATTTTAGCAAGTGGCAAAGGTCTTTACAAATCCTTTGAGTATTCCCTAAAGTGTATGCATAGTGTTTTCATTATATAAAATGTTCGGGAAGCAAAAGTATAGGGACTGTTCTTCACTTCCTACCAAGTTTTAGATAGCAAAGCCTAGCTCACAGAAATAGCTTTAAACATATTTATTTTCAAAGGCTTCTACCTTTTGCTGCTGCAGGTTAATGAAGTATGATAGCAGGGCAGTAAGTACTTAAGCAGCAAGGAAATAATTGAGCTGCTCTACCTATCTACAACTTTGGAGTATTAGACGGTAAATATATAACTGATCCTAATATCATCCTAAGATGTTAATATGACAAAGAGCTGAACCTCTTCAATGAAATTTAATGACCTTGTCACTCTCTTTCTTTTAATTCTGCAATTAAATAAAAAAACCCCAACACACAGCACCTTCTTTTTTTGTTTGCTGCCATACGGAATTCATTTTTTAAACAAAAACTCAATAATTTATCTATCCTGCATGTTGTATGTAGAATTGCCACTAAAAAGAACCCAGGACATTTTTCCTTCTTATCTGCAATGTAGCTCATATCAGCCAAGCTGTCACAAGACAGTACTTGATATAAACAAGAGATTGCAAAGACATCTCAGTAATCAATATTAGGATGGCTACAGTATGGAAGCCCCAACCACTGCATATCATTTGTCTCAGCATCTATTTCTATGACCAAATGAAGCATTAATTCAAATCATAAATCTATGGTGATTTAAATCTGGGAATGAGCACCTGCCTGCTTTAATGATTTATTTTGTACATTTCAGTAAGCAGGAGATTTGTCCATATGAACTGACAGGTCACCTTCAGATGCCAGTAGCAGACTGTTTATCACCATGCAGACTAGCATCTCATCTTAGCAAGTAAATATTAAACTAAAAGAATCCAATTGATTGTGGATGGGGGAGAAAGGCGTTGCAGCCATATATTTTACTCAGTGTGCTAATACCTCACTCTGATTCCTCTGCAATTTCTTTTTTTTTTCCCTTTTTTCCCCCCCTTCTAAAATGATAATTCTGGTGGGAGGATGCAAGCTCAAGGTTACCATACGAAACTGAGGGATATAAAATAATTACTTATTAGTATCATTGGCTTCCTTTAACTCCCTTCACTCACTAACATTTTGGCCATTGCTTCAAAGGACCAAGTTAATAAATTTGTGTAGTGCTCTGTATAATTATACAATGTTCATCTACAAAAATGACTTCTATAATTCACATTAAACATCTGATTAAAACCAAAAAGCAAGACAATTCAGAAGTAAACCTGACAATTCAACTCAAGAGCCCATACTTTATCTTCTTTTCAATAGGCATTGGAACAGCCTAAGAACACGGTATGATCAATCCATGTACACTAATATACCATAATGCCTGTTACATATGGGCTAAGATGTATCAGTTAAGCTTTTAGCCTGGTTGGTTAGTTTCTTTGTTCTCTTTCAGTTTGGTCAGGCACATAACAAAATTTAAAATATAAACCAAAATCAGGTTATTTTCTTTTGTTTTATTCCTTCTTCCTGTTAACATTCAGTAATGTAATATTTCAAATTCATGCCTAACAAGCCATAATTTAAAACAATAATGGTATATGGTCTTGGTAACATTTATTTGAAAAGACATAAATAAACATCAAAAAAAATTGCAGGGGAAAAAACCAGCACACACCTACTACAAAGCAACACCTTTGAAATACGAGTTCTTGTCAAGATAATACAACATGCTAATTT
Source organism: Fulmarus glacialis (assembly GCF_000690835.1). Lineage (NCBI taxonomy): Eukaryota > Metazoa > Chordata > Aves > Procellariiformes > Procellariidae > Fulmarus > Fulmarus glacialis. The sequence goes on from NW_009198279.1 coordinate 13,825, forward strand.
TCAAAAATGCAACTAATAAATAGAGACTTAACTCTTAATGAACCTAATAATACCCTGGTATAACCGACACTGGGCACTAGATAGGGATCACTATAAAGGAAACAAATAAATGCAAACTACTTTTGAGAAAACCTCCATAGGAAGAGTATAGCTCAAGCCTGGATGCACAGACAAGCACACTGTATTTCCAGAACCATTCCTCATGGAATGGAGACAACTGGAATGCTATTCACTCTACTCAGAAGAGCCATTTTTTCCTGAACAAAATGAACTCAATTCTTCATTCAGTTAAATCTGGAAATTAACTGAAGTTAACAAGTTAAGGGGCTGAGAGGAAATTTTGACAATGACAATAAATAATCCTGCTTCGCTAACTTTGCCCGACTAAAATAGCTAGAATGTATTTTCTTAAACAGGGAAAATGATTAAGCTGTGTAAGAGCAGATTAGTTATCTAAATTATGCCTCAAACAATGATTTCAAAATAGATTTTTTTTCTTTTTTACTCAGAGGAAATTCAGATATTCCCTCCATCCACTCTCCTACAAATACTTCACATGGTTTAGATGTTGATTATCCATTAACTTTTCCATTTCCACGGATGTACAAGTGGTTTGTCACTGGAACTGCCAAGCAGAACAACAGTTCCATAAGCCAATATTTGAACATTTTATTTCACATAATCATTCAACGAAGTCTGAAATTCATATCTAAACTAGCTTCTAGTTCTAGTACAGACCATTATTCTCCCAGTTTGTATTTAGATTTTTTACTCTTTCTCATTACTTCACTTTTCTTCCAGTATGTTAGGGGCCACCTGGTCCTTCCACTTCATTTGTACCTATCTCCTCCTCCCAGATTTCAAAGACACCTGCTCTCTATCCACTCTTGTCTTCTCTCCAAGAGGACAATCTTTCCACTAATATTCTAGCAACTGCACGTGTTGGTATCTGAGTACTAACACAACGAATTTAAGACTATTCTCTTTGCCATCACAGAGGCATTTTTTTAAGCCTTTCTTTAAAAGGAAAACAAAAAATCTGGTTGTCTCCTTCTGCAGTAACGCATACACATTTTTGTTATTTAAAATAGCATGTGCCTAGGTGAACCGGTTCTTTGAACTGCAATTCACATTATTTCTAAATAATAGCCTACCGATGGCTACCGAACTGTAGAGAAATGCTGTTCACAAACACATATTTATTTATTTTAAGGCTAGTACATAACTCTCTAAGACTCATTTCAAATGTATTTAGGACATGAAAAGCTAAAAAATAAACAAAACTAAACAAAAGAGCCAAAATAAAAACAATCAAAAAATCCCTATCTTAAGCCATTTTTTTCCAATATACACCAATCTTGCCTGCAGTCTTCTGAACGTACCTCTTTGTCATTGAATTTCTGTTGCTGAGTTAATACTGTCTCAACATGATAAAAGGAGCCAATACAATGAAATGGCATAACAAAACATTTTACAGCAGACACACACAGATGATTAAAGATTTAATCAAAACCAACAAAAAGTTACTCTAGCTTTGAAGTATGCTTTAGCAAAACAAATCGTCCAAACAAATGAATAAAGTATACCGAAACAATTCTTTTTTGAGAAAGAACAAGAGTTGCTGATGGCTGCTTAAGAAATGGAAAAACCTGTTAACTACATTTTAAGAATGTGTTTATTAAAATAAAATATGATAGGAACTGCAGAGCATGGCAATAATTTATTGTGTATGTATGTTTTCCTTTTGTCACAGGGCACATGAAAGTATGAAATATTTTGCTTTCAAGCTTGTGTTCTGAATTACCTAAAGTCGATACCCAGCACACTGAGCAGGAGACATTGTTAAATTTCACTTTGACACCATCATCTGTCACCCCACCTGTACTTTGAAAAATGAACTCTAAGCAATCAAACCACTTTCTTTCATGGAAAATATTAACTGGAGTCTGCAAAAGTAACCTGCAAAGGAAAGAATGTTTTTGTAATAGTAACAACAACGCCCAACGCTGGTGTAAAGGTCAGATACAAAATAAAACTAAAAACAGTAAGAAAAGGAAAACAAATATGCAACTTTTCACACCAAATCAAGGACTTCAGAAGGAGGTCCAGAAGGATCACCATTTTAATAAAATATCAGAGCATTATGGACATATAACAATGCTGTGTCTGAGACTTACCGACACTTGAATTCAGATCTCCATTTTCAGAGTCTGCTCCATGCTGATTATTATTTGCATGATAGTTGGACATAGCTTCCAATTTAATTTTTTTCACTTTCATTGCTTCTGCTATGGCAGCGTTGGTGGCAGCTGCTGCTGCTGCAGCTGCTGCTGTCAGGCCTGCAAAGAAGTATGAACAAAATTTAATATACATTATTCTATGATTCTTCATTTTGTGCTAAGACTGTTACTCTTCCTTTATGCTTGATACGCAATGAACAGAGAACATTGCAGAGTGTTATTCCTCTTGTCCGATTTGAAGTTTGTCAATTTTTTCAAGTGTTTCTCATCCTATTTACATAGTTACTTCTATATGTCTATATGTCCTAAATCTTAACTTGGTATCCAGTAACTGCAGTCATAACACAATCATAACTAACTGGAGATACAAATACATGCTTTCAGAAATCTAACTTAGCTTTGAAATAGTGTCTTAAGTGTCTGGCTATGAATAGGTGTACATAACCGTACTTAGGGAAAAAAAAAACCCTTTAGATCTCAAATGTTTGCCATGCTAAAGAAAACACAAAAAAACAGGTCTATAATTTCTATTTAAGAGTAACAGATGAAAGAACTCAGACATTTATTTCCCATTTCACACATAACAGCACGGAGATGCGGGCATTCTAGGAAACGTTTTTAGAAGAAAGGTTAGTAATGCTGAACATTGGTAAAATACTTATTTTGCTTTCCCCAAAACTTCAAGGCATTAAGGCATTTATCAATGAGACGAGGAATTATTAAACCCCTTTAATCCCAATCCCAAAGCCATCTTCAGGCAATCCAAGTGCTCTTCCTACCAAACCAAATTTCTGCCATCCAGCCATTTACAAGAATGTTCTACAAAACCAAGAAAAGTTCTCTTTGTCAAAAGCAATTAGAGAAATGGTCCAGCAATGCCTTCAAAACTCAAAATCAGATATACTGTCTTTACTCAACGTCATGAGTTTTTGCCATCTTCCCCGAGGCAGGGTAATTTCTGTGCGGTCCCCGAACAGTGCTGCTACCCACTCAGATCCCTTTGCCCCAGCCTGGGTGGTAGCGGAGAGAAGTCAGTGGCGAACTTCACAAGAGCTGCCTACCCCACACGACTGATCCAGGGGGCAGAGATGGAAATTAAAGAGAATTAAATGTAAGAAAATAAAGAGAAGCCATTAAAGCAGGTAAGTTTTATGCAATTATGCAACCTTAGCCCTCAGCCTGCAACGCCACACGAGGAGAACGGACCCTCAGTCATTTTGAATCAAGATTCTTCCCCTGACTGTGGAGAAGGCTTGAAAAAACTCAGTGTAATTAGTTTAAAGGTGCCTGCTTGTCTGATTTTCAGCTACTCTGAGAGGTGTGAAGTGTCTTATGGATCTCAAGAGGAATTAACTGCACAGCTTACTATTCTAGTGGGCCCAGGCTGCTGCCCAGCATAGGAAGAGTGCAATTTAGCAGGAAAGACCAAATAAGCAAATAATCCCAGGCCGCCGATGTAAATATTGCTACCACCGTTGCTTCCAAGAGCCTCTGGTTGTCTCCTTTGCCTCCTTAAATGGCAAATGAGTTCACTCTTGCCATGTTTTCGGCTAGCAATGGGGAGAGACAGAAGGCAAAATCCAGCAGGGAGAAGGCAGAAGGTGAATGGACATCAGGAATCTCTGCCATCCCAGGGAAAACAATGAGGTGGCATATGAGGTGCCTTTGAATATATTGTGGCTTGACTCAAGGTTGTTTTCCTTTATTTCTTTGCATGACCGCATAAAGATTAACAAACTGTTCCAGCCTCCCAACCCTCCTCACAGGCTGACTTCTAACACCTCCCAGTGCAATGAGAATTACCAAGTATGTGATAATTACATTCTGCATAGGAGGATCAATATTATTTAGAAAACTGCTATCACAGGTAGAAGAAGATGTACCAAAAGCCAAAAATCAAATCAGACTGCGGATAAATACAAGGGTTTAGCTTCTTCTATTATTACAAATTGTGCATGTTTTGATCTTAAGAAGATATTGACAATAACATGGATTGCTTCCAATGATATTTTTACTTTAGAGGAAGGATATGAAATTATACATTATACAAATTTGGTTACAGTCCCTAAATTAGGCCACAGAAAAAGGGATGGTGCACCTCTGAACTTTGGTTTGCATCCTGTGCTCATTAAATAATACAATAACCTATACTTCCTTTTTTTATATACATCACTGACAAGCTAAAACTAGCATCTTTAAAGAACAATCCTTCGGAGGAATATTCAAATATGATACAACTAATGAATACAACAGTAGGCCTCAAACTTTTGACTGTGACTGCACTTCCAGACCAGCAATTTTTAAGTGCTTCCAAAAATACCATATTAGACAGGCAGTGGACACTGGGCTTGTGAGCCCACCTGTAAACATTATGTCTCGCTGCGGTAACGACCCAGTCGCAGAACCGCTAAAATACAAACTCTCTTCTGCTACAAAATTTGCAAAACAGCGTACTTCAGTGCTTCTCTCCAAAGTAGGCCATAATACTTCTCTCTAGAGGAAGCCATAATCCTTGGATAGGGACTGGGAAACTAAAATACAGATTGCTTAGTTCTGTAGTACGATTTTCGCAAGATAATGCTTGTGATGATAAATGATAATTTTAAAAAGCAGAAATTAAACTTCTAATTTCATTGCTTTTCTCATACAACCACACAAGTGATTGAAAGGATTACTTTGCTATACAGCAATTAATTTAACCTGTACAAATCTGAAATGTGTGTCTTGTATAAGCACCGGTGTAACTGGGGGGGGAAATGTGAGTAAGGAATAATCCTCAGAATTATCGTTTAATGCTCTTCCTCACAGCAATTCCAGCCTACAGCACAGTTTCTGCTTTACTGTTACTTTTTCCTATCCCTTGACTGTCACAATATAGCAAAGCAAGTGGTGAGGAAGGTCCTGAGCCAGTTACTAGAGCCTCTTGCATTATAATCACTGGTGCATTGTGGTATACTGTGGTATGGTACAAAACAAGACTTTTTTAAATTGGTTGTTCGAGAAAGCCTTTTGACCTAAACATTATTTAATATCACTTTACTCTTACAACAAGTAGCCAAGGAATTTCTGAGGTGCACACTTTTCAACACTACAGAAATCTTATCTTCAAATATGAGACAACCAGAAGTCACCTATAAAGGCAACCGAAATGAAAGAAATAAGGATCACTCGAACAGCCGCTTACATATTTTTTATTCTTTTCAAATATTTATTTGAACAGTTAAAAAGTATCCAGGCCAAAAAATTCAATGGATTAAAGTCAATGGTAGTTGTCATTAATATTCTGAAATTGATAAGTTGTTTATGTCTGGCATTCTTCCTGCTACAGGCAGCTTTATAAATATCTCATCACTCCATCGTCACACAAATTTCATCGACAGTGCTCATGCACAGCTATTAGCAATATGAATCTAACCATTACAAGAGGAAAGAAAATCGAACATGTGGCATTAATACGCAGTCCTGGTTCCTAACCATCTGATAGGCAGATGGTGTAAAGCGGATTCTCCAGCTGAAATGAAGGGGCACATCATTTAAAACCTTGTTTGCATTCTAACTGATATCAGTGCCATATTGATATACATGATACATCATGGCAGTATTTGAACAATCTAGTTTGTTTCAGTCATAAATGTTTACAGCCTTGTTTTTTATCTTTAGAAGCATGTTCTGAAGAGCGTATTTTTAATTTATGAAACCTATTGTTTACTTCTGTTGAACCAGAAGATTAGCGAAGAGCAGGAATATTAAATTACCACAACCACAGCAGTATAACTAAGATGGATGAATAAAGTATGTTTTTCAATAAAAGATGTTAGTAAAGGAATTAAAAAATTAGCCTAGACATTTTATGCATTAAATACATTTATTCATTTAAACCTTACAGCTTTTTTCCCATGTGACATACTTAGAACTTTAATGCTTTATAAAGCTATTCATTTAAATCTCTTACTGCGTGCAATTAATCTTGTCCAACAATTTAATTCAAAAAGCAAAACATCAGAAAGTAAAGTTCAATTCAACCATCACACTTCTGAAGTAATCTCCGTATTGCTGACAGTTCCTATAGACTCATCAGCAAAAGTCTGTTCAATGTGTCTTGTAGGAGCCGTATGAATTTGAATTACAGCTCAATTGAAAGCTCTCCAAGCCTTAGTAGGAACTCAGGAACAAGAAGCAGAACACCAAAAGAAAGCGTGAATGATCCTTTCCTACAAAGACCTTCTCTCTTCTGTCACTAGATTACTTTGGCCTGTTGGGTGTGTTTGTAGCTGTTAATTATGTTAATAAAGTTGCAGCCTGCTGCCTCTGCCAAATACAATCATAAGCTTTCTCCTGCCAAGTTCTAGTCTAATTTACACCCATGCAACTCTACTGAAGTCAGAATTTCGTGGGTGAGAATGAGACCAGAAGTATGCCCAGTATGTGTGGTCTCTAATGCTGAAAAATGAGTGAATGAAACGGAAAACAATGACAAAAAACATAGCATCTTCAGAAAACAATTCTGTTTTAAAAGCAAAATGCCTGAGAGAGCTGTCATATATCATGACAGATTTTCAAAATGTGTACAAATTACTGGTGGGCACTAAATCACATCCAGCATTTCTGCCTTCTAACAAATACTATTCCCTGCCTTGAGAGAGAGCTCTTAAAACTTTCGGTTTTGATGGCATAAGCAGCTTACAACACACCCTATTTGTGAAGGAAAAAAGAAAAGGACCTATGAGTGTAGCTTTTTCAGCCTCAAATATGTCTCAAAATACACATTTTTTAATTGTATGCCTAAACTTGGTTCTGCGACAACTTACAAATTTATTTAAGTAATTGATCTTAATTCACTTTTAACTTCCTTCACAATAACTATGCCTAATAGTAACTATAATTCCTAATAGTTATTCCAATACATAATTAATAACTTCCTTAATATAACTATTACGTTCCTTTATATATACCATATATATACATATTTATGGGTACATTAAAAAATCCAGTTTTATATATATATATATGCATTTTCACAATCTCTTTCTTTAGGACGTTGAGAACATTTTCAAGATACCTTACCCTTGCCATCACAGAACAGGCAGAAAACCAAAATACGACTGTCAGCAGTGTGTTACATTCAATTTCATTTATTTGCTGCAAAGTTCATTCTGCAGAAATTCTTTATTCATTGCATGGGAGGAGGTCCAAATCTCATCTAAATTCTGAAAGAACTCCTTTCATTATTTCAAATTAATGCTTAATCCTTTTTCCTATAGTTTATTTCAGTGGTACTGACTTGAAAAAAATTCATGTCTTTTCTTGACTTAATTCCAGATTTCATATTAAGGTTCTTACTTGGGCAAAATTCTTACTAAAATCTGAAAAACTCTGCCTGAGATAGAAGGGCAGGGTTACCTCCTAGGACTTGACCCTGATGACTGTAGATTATTGCACTGGTTTCACGGGTTTCAGCAGTTCAGGTACAAGTTTTTGGTAGCTTATTACGCTGCTGCCCAGTTATTTCAAATGAAATAGGATCCTAACCTTAGTCTCTGATCTAATGGGTGTTTTATGTAGTGTGATACATAAAACAAGAAGGGGAAAGCAATCTGCAGGAGGACAGAGGTCTGATTACATAGAGTGGATTGCAGAAAGGGGAACTTCAGACTACACTGTAATGTTCTGCTAAAATATACTGAGTTTCATTAGTAGCATTCTTTATGTATAAATGTAGGCCTGGAATCTCACAGTTATCCAGAAGCCTTATTTCTGTTAAGCTGCCTGGATTGATCCAATACAAGAAGATTGTTATACCCTAAAAGTTTCATTACCTGTTATTTCGGGATAATCAAGAAATTCTTGTCTGGCCCTTCTAGCTGTATTTTCCTGTTCAACTTGCGTGGTTCAGCATAAACTGCTCATCCAGATCATTTTTTAACATCTTCTAAAAGGCTATTATTAAAGGAGTCATGTACAAAAAGGTGAAATAACTAATTGCACTTTAAATATTGTTAAAGAAGGAATACTTGGAAAAATTCAGCCATGTGATCTGGTTTAGACTGGTGCAACTAAAATGAAATTGCCAGTCTTGCACTGGGAGAAAACCAGTGTATGTGAGGCTCAAACCATCTGTTGTTCATCAGACTAATCAGACCTTTTTCCTGTAACTACTCCTAAATTGCAATATGAATTTTGAGGTCTGGGTATTGCATTCAAAATAAACAAGCAAAAGAGCTAAATTTCCACAGCAATCTTCAAATCTAAAAATTTTTTTACTTACAATGTGTCTCTACAATTAATAACACAGTTGCAGAAATAAAACATTGACCTAGAAAGAAGTAGTGTCCTCTTGATTCGTTTTGTTAAAAGCAGATAAAACTTAATATTAAGACTGTATTTTTTGCATGAGAACTACTGGCAGGTTCAATGATGCTGCAAAAAAATGTGTATATGTAATTATTTTATCACTAGTATTTGCCATTTATGGAACTGATGGACTTACATTCCATGAAGTTATTCTTTATTTTGTACTGAAGAATAAAAAGAGAAATCATAAAGTGCATTTCAAATAAGACAACAAATTACTGTTATAGCTTAATGGGGTTTTGTAATCTGTGAATTTATTATTGGCTTGGTGCAATTGTGACAGAACTAAATAATGTATACTGCAAAACTGCCTGGCTATATTGTACTTTTCAGCAACAGTTTAAAATCCCACTGGAATGCATAGAGCATCACTACAGTACAATTAAGAGAGAAAACTCTTTCTTAAACAACAGTCATCTTTTCAAAAGCAATAGATTCTCAGTTCTCATTCAGTCTGTTGCATTATTCATTTCATGTGCAACCTCATGCTGGACCATAAATTGTTACTTTATCTAATCAAAGGCGACTTAACTCCACAGAAGGTCAAAGGTTTAATTTTGTGAAGTATTATCTTACGCTATGAGTTTAACGGAAAAATAGAAGAAGAAAAACAGCCAAGAAACTGGTAATAAATGAACCTTTATTGCCTCAGGCATTGGCCTAGTTAATAAACTTTCATTGAAGGTTTCTTTCAACTGTTATGGACAATGAGGTAAAAAAATCTTAAATTACAGCCATGTGTGACTTTTAAAGCAGGCATTCTTTTTTATCTCAACCTCCCCAGCTTAGGAAAAAGACAAAGAGATTGTCTTCAATTTCTTAACCAAAAATGTATGCTTCTAAACAGATGAAAAAGTGCAGATCAAGCCTTTTTAAAAGCAGAGGTCAGCTTTGAACAATATAAAAAAATACTTTTCCTTAAATGTAGAATTTTGATCCACAATCTCTTTAACCAAATAGCATGCAATTAAAAAAAAAAAAAAAAAAGTGGGAAGGGAAAATAGATATATTAACAATATATTATGCTAACAATGATGCTTGGTTCCTAACAGACTTTCTGTTTTACATTTGCATTGCTAGAGTGCAATAACGGCTCTTGTTTAATAGAATGACTTATTATGGGAACAACTTCCCTGCACTTTTTGCAAACAGAAGTTCCTTTCTTCTTTTTGTGTGTATTATCTCATGTTCTCACAACACCATTCTCGCTGTTACGAGAAATTAAAAGGTTTAACACAATGACAGTTACTGGTAGTTATTGGTGTTCCATGATTTTTCTTGATTTAACATTCTTAGATTTGGATAACTACAATGCCTTTTATTGACATAGTCTTTGAGTCCAGTGTAGAGAAGTGTATTTCATTTTAAGTTATACAGTCAAAAACAATAAGAAAATCAGCAGTACTTAATAAAACCTTAGCCTTTAACTTTAATTTTAACTAGACAGACACAATTAATTAATTGTAACCCTGCTACAATTCAAAAATACTGAAAGGACGTGTTCATGCCTGTAACAGCAGTAATGTAGCTAAATACTCATAATCTTTCAACCAGCAGGAGCTTTTGTGGGTTTTTTTAAAAACCTAATCCACAGCTTGACACAGATTCTGGGGTAATGGCACACAGTTCTTTGATTAAACTATTATCTTAACACTGTCGAGGCAGCCTGATGGCCCCGTGGAAGTACGTCCCCCTACAACTTCCGAGCTCAGCCTTGCAAACAGAACTGCCAAATTCTTTCCGATAGAGCCGCTGTAGTCCAAACGCCTAATCAGGTGTGTGAAGTTTAACTTATTCACGTGTATAGGTATTTGTGGCATCAGAATAAGTTCAGAATAAAATGAGATTTTAGCTGCGGACGACAGCGGTGCAGTTTTAGCTTTGATAGCCTGGTGGGATGGATGTGCCCACAGAGGGACTTGTTCTCTCCACTGGGTCCACACACTGAAGAAACAGCCCACCGATATTTACTCAATGTGGGATCAAACCCTTTGTGGCCTTTGTGGCTTTTTGCCCAAAGAAAACAAGATTAGATCCTTACGTTCGGTGGACAAGAATAGTCAGCTACAGACTTATTTCAGGCTTCCTGCCTTCCCCAAGAAATGAAAACAGCATTATTCCTATTAATGAAAAGAGAAGGAAAGGAATGCAGGGCGTTAGCTGCAAACAATTGCCTTCCCTAACTAAGATGAAATATTGTATTAGCTGCCCATTAGTGTATCTTCAGTAGACTTTTAAAATATAAACTACTATTTCAAGGTATTTTAATAAAGTTTTCATAGGATGATTCATTAACAGCATAAGAATATGCTATGTGTATAAATAAAATTTAAAATATCTTTAAAGAACAATTTTGACTCTGTTGTGTCATATTTAACTTTAAAGTAGTTTCCCACTCCCCAAAACAGAAAACAGAAACCTTTGTATTACAACATATACTGACAAGTTCTATAATACTCTACTGGTTGCTTCTCTATATTTGCAATGTGCAAAGCATGTTGCACAAGCATTATAATGACAGAAGTCAATGTAACGCTGGAAAAAATCCCAGCAATCCACGAGTTATTTCAAGGCATATATACCATTGTTTTAACACAAAAAGTTGGGTAAGAGAATTTTCACGTTTCAAAATGTAAAGAATTCACCTGTAAGGGTCAGGAGAGTCCTCTCTCCTTCTCCATACCTCTATTCACTTGAAGAGTTGTAACATCAAGTGCCGCACTGTGGCTTTGGAGCTCTTTTTTTTCTTCTTTTTTTTTTTTTTTTTCCTTTTCTTTTTCCAGTTTCGTCAGATCCATTATGCATTGCACTGCGCCAGAGGCAAGGCATGGGGCTAAATGTACTATTACAACACAGTGATAGCAGAGTATTGTACTGCGATGCAGGACTGTGATACTGTACAAAGTAACTGTGATAATGACTTACAGGGAACAGGTGTAGTCCTGCTTTCAGATGAAAAGGCAGTCAATTCCTACAGACAGCCCTCTCTCACCTATATGCTCTACTTGTGGCACCAGGCAACAGGACACTAAATTCCATGGGCAGCAGCCTGAGTGCTGACCAAGGCACTAGAAAAATCACACTCTGGTGGCTTCTTATGTTTGAAGGCACCCATACCTCTTCCCAATAAAAACCATGGCACGACAGTGGGATGATGTGCACTTGTGTCTTGTCCCAGCACTCAAGTCAAACCATTGCCAAATTATCACCCCAAACCAAGGGAGTACTCTCAAGCCCATGGTGTTATCACAGAGTGATATCTCTGAATACTTTTGGTTTGTACCTCAGTATTGCCTGGTACTCAAAAGGCAGACATCTGAAGACTGTTAATAATGTTAAAGGGGAAAACATGGTATTTATAATGCACACATAATATAGTGGTTTTAATACAAAAACAAACATGCAGTAACTTTTCTACACTACCATATCAATGTAATTGCAGTCTATATTATGAAAAACTGCAGCCATTTGTAAATTCAGATTTACATACGTGATCACACATGCTTCCAAAAAGCATAATCTTTGAAGCCGAGAGCTGACTGGTATCACTGTCTACCTTATTATGGACAAATACTCAAAGCTCACCAAATATGCAAGCATAAGGGGGTCCCTAGATTGTCTCTGGAAGAACCCTAAGAAATCCTCGTAATATCATGTGTAAATGAGACATTATATGTACACTGCTAACAATACTTTGTAGAAGAAAAAAATTTATGTTACCATGCTCCTCTCAAGTTGGTGGCATCAATCAATAGACAAAATATGATGATAACAGTATTCCACAGTTTCCCCTTCTTGTAGGGAGAACTAGTTTATAATTCGCAGCAGATAATTTAATTAATCTTTTCTTCAGCCATTCATGAACAGGCTATCAATAGATTAGGATTTTCACATCTTATCTGTTACTGGAAATCACTTTCCTCCACCTTGTCAACATTTGCACAAGACTGGGATGGGACATGCATTTTGTAATTTCTCATTCCTCTGGGTTATGCCCTTCCTTCTTATCATTTCTAAATTCCAAGTTTTAGACTTCTCTGACATTCAGATTGGCGAGACGGACTGCACATTTAGCACAAAGTGAGTAATAAAAACAATTGACAAAAATTTAATTAGTATCTAGATAATAACTCGTTTATCCCAATCATGAGTAATCTAACTTCAACCAAATGCAAGATGCCATCTCAATACTTAGCAATGAGAGTATCGACACTGCAGATGAAGCACATGGAAAGAACGTCTTTAATTTTTCAAATAAAAATATGCATAGCTTGTTTCTGATAAGTAGTGTATGTGTATTTCTTTGGTATTTTCTAGACATTACTAGTATTCAACGCTATAACTTCTAGACTAAAATTTTCCATATGAATCATTTGGAAAATGGAACAGGAGCATTGGTATATTCATCCTAGAAATCAGAACAACATGCACATTCTAATGATTTAATACTAATGTTGATTTGAAGTCACTTTGGAAGTCATACAGGTAGCTAATAAGATTTCAAGTCTGAATTGTTGACTATAATTTACAGCATTTGTCGCTACACAGCCCAAAGGTGGCCACTTTCTAAAGTGAAGTGAAGAACACATGAGCTCTGAAACATGCCACGTGGACTGCTAACGTACAGAACTCGAAGCTTTTTTGGCATGCATAAGTTTCAGAGGAAACAAGGGGAAATGACTGGGTTTGTTGCAATTCTTTACACTGAATTGTTGAGGTTTTTTTAAATTGAATACTTAATCACTACTTAAGACACATTAAAACACATGCTCAGTTTTGGAAACACAGGAATTACTGTTTAAAAGGATGCAGACCTATTGTTGAATTTAATTTTGTGATGCACTTACAGCCCATAAAACTAACGAATTTTTTTCTGCCAGTGGTTCAAGAAGTTTATTTGATATTTCCAGCATTCTCTTTGTTTGTTCTGTTCTTTAATTGGATGTATTAGTCACATGTTATATTTCTTTGCCAAGCATGAAAAAGAATAGTTCCTCCATTTATCAAAACAGATTTTCAATGGCAATAACAGGCCACAAGAGAACTGTGTTTTATCTAAGCTGTATGCTAACCAATGGGTTGTATAAGTGAGGTTTCACATAATAAAGGCAGATGAATCAACATGATTCTGTCCTTCCAGCAACAATATTTAATAAAGATGCTGTTTCATCTACAGAGACATTCATATATGCACAATGAAGTATTGTGATCAAATCTGAAGAATGTACATGCATTTGTATTTACATTTTTCTCTCTTTGCTGTTGACACCCTGCCCTTCTCCACTACAGAAAACACATTTCAAAAGTGGCACTATAGCGTTGTCTCAACTGACCACGTTTTTGAAGAAAAATATTTACAAGTAGTTTTTTTCCATTCTCACATTTCTTGTAAGAAAGCTTACACTGCAGGAAAACTTTAGTGAAATTTAGTGAAATGTTCTACTTTTGTTGGAAACTGCTACCGTTCAAGCATAAGTGATTGATATTCTTTATATGAAAGAGTATAAAATACAAAATGAGTTATAAAATGGCTTCAGTGCATGGAAAAAAGATTGCCTCCTACAATGTTGATGATATACAGGAATTTTGGATGGATTCATACCTCCAATCTCCTAAATGAATAGTTTGTTGACATTTCTATACCGAACTAACAGAACAACAGAAGGCCAACCGTGTCCTGGGCTGCATCAAAAGAAGCGTGGCCAGCAGGTTGAGAGAGGTGATTCTGCCCCCCTACTTCTCTCTCGTGAGACCCCACCTGGAGTACTGCATCCACCTCTGGAGTCCTCAGCATAGGAAAGCTACGGACCTGACAGAGCAGGTCCAGAGGAGGGCCACAAAAATGATCAGAGGGACAGGACACATCTCCTATGAAGAAAGGCTGAGAGAGTTGGGGTTGTTCAGCCTGGAGAAGACTTGGGGGAGACCTTGTTGTGGCCTTTCAGTACTTAAAGGGGGCTTATAAGAAAGATGGAGACAGACCTTTTACCAAGGCTTTAGTGACAGGGCAAGGGGCAGCCGTTTTAAACTGAAAAAGGGTATATTTAGATGGGATATAAGGAAGAAATTTTTTACGATGAGGGTGGTGAGACATTAGAACAGGTTGCCCAGAGAAGCTGTGGATGCCCATCACTGGGGACAAGTGTTCAAGGTCAGGTTGGATGGGGCTTAGAGCAACTTGATCTAGTGAAAGATGTCCCTGCCCATGGCAAGGAGGATGGACTAGATGATCTTTAAAGGTCCCTTCCAACCCAAACCATTCTATCATTCTATGAAATACCAACTTTATCAATAGGACCAAATGTTTTTTGCATCCAATTTCAGCATCAGCTCGCCTCAATCTTATTCTTTTAGCAAAGAGATATTTTAACCAAGGTTTTTATTTTAAGCCACCATATAAACACCAAAAAATTAAACTTTAATTCAAAGCTCCTACCTTTGTGCTCTCTCTTCCCTAATCAGTCCTTCATTAGTATCGAGTGTTTCACACAAGTGTTAACAGAAGCAATAATATCTACAGAATGCCAATAGTGCAAAACACTTCACCATGTATTTACTTTCTTTTTCTCATCCTCTGTGTTCATACAAAAGGCCCAGATGCAAAATTATGGAAGATATTTTTTCTAGCAGTAGGATTTGGCTTTTTGACAGATTCTATAAACAGTTATTTTGGCAGCTTTAGAGATGCCCCTAGGTCAGTCACTTGGTTAGACAGCTGATGGCCTGTCTGATTCTCCTGTCTGCCATTTTCTTGTGATTTATCTTCAGCAAGTTGTAAATTAAATCCAAACAGATCATTACCCCACACCTACAAGACCTCTGCTTAACCACATGTGCCAAGCATCCCTTCCACAGAAGTCCTTAGAGGGTAGCAAGAAGAATCTGAGAAGAGACGTTGAAAGAAAATATCTGAATAATGTCTGATTGAGTTTTGAAGTAGTTCGCCCTTTTAGTTAAAAATATGATTGTTCTAACAAAAGAACAGAAGAAGAAATTAGAGGCTCTTGAATTTTAATTCTGATATTACCAGAAGGTATCAGATGTGTCATCTACATTTTAATTTTACTCCCATCTACCTATTAGATGGAGATAATACTTCCTTACCTTACAGAAGGATTATTAATATACATCAGTCAAGAGTTGTAAAAAGCTATAAAAATAAAAAAGTGCCAAGCATGTATTAATATTGTTATCAGCCCTAGTTCTAAATCTATGAAGTCAAACAAAGTCCATAAAATGCAAACTAAACTTGCCTAAGAAGTGAGGGCAGTAGTTCAATGTAAAGTGTACATGGGTAAAAATCCACAAAGGAACTATGAAAGTGAAACATTGCTTTCATATTTACCATCCACCTTAAAAGGTCACAAAACACTTTTGAGCCCAGGAGGCATTGACAAAGAATAGGAAATAAACATTTAGGATTTTTATTAGTTTAGCTGGAGTGTTTTTCTTAAAACCATCAAATTAACAGATACAAGATTTTTTACCAGTTTGAAATTCAAGCTAGGATATGGTCAAGCGGGGAGGGAATAAGATCAATGG
>NW_009198279.1:29973-52185 GCF_000690835.1 Fulmarus glacialis
AAGATCAAAACTCAATTTGTGATGATTTGTCAAAAAATCTTAATTCCCTGAAAGATACTTAGAGCTTTATTAAAATAAAAGAAAGTTTAAAATCCCCCCATCCTTCTGTAACTACCTGAGCTGTTAAATGTGAAATGTACTCTTTCTAAAGCACTGACAATCACAAGAGTGAATATAATGATTTTACCTTATGTTTGTAAAATGTGACTACTCAATTTGTGATGATTTGTCAAAAAATCTTAATTCCCTGAAAGATACTTAGAGCTTTATTAAAATAAAAGAAAGTTTAAAATCCCCCCATCCTTCTGTAACTACCTGAGCTGTTAAATGTGAAATGTACTCTTTCTAAAGCACTGACAATCACAAGAGTGAATATAATGATTTTACCTTATGTTTGTAAAATGTGACTAGTTATTTTTTTGTTGACTGTAAAGGAAGTCGTATTCTGAAAAACAGGATATTAAGGATTAAAAAATATACTTCTAATCTAATTGTACCATAAAGCCATCAGACATTTAAAAAAATGGCCTGAAAAGAAAGAGGAACAATATGATTATCTAATAATCTTTCCATCCTTTACAGACAGGAAAAAACAGGTGTATATTTACGAACTATTACAACAGGTTACCTGTTCAAGGATACAGTAGGAAAATACATCATTCTTTATCTCTACATTCATTTAGAGTTGAGAACGTTATTTTGTAAAAGCACCATTCTCAACTTTGTTTCTAATCCAAAACGAAGTGTACACACACAAAAAAGAGAAAATTAGTGTTTGTTTTAAACAGAGAAGTATTAATGTTGGGGAAAATTCTCATGCAAAAGTCCATGTAGCGTAAGTTAATGTATTAAAGCCTTATATGAACAACAGCCTCTTCAGTTGTTGATGTGTTTTTCCAGATTGATTGGTTCAGTCAATCCTGGCACAGACTTTGTTTCTCTAAAATACCTTTATGGATAATATCTGATAACTAAAGAAACTCTCTAAGTTTAAGTCAAAACTGTGTGTTTTTATTTGTTTAAATGAATTGTTCCAAGCAGGTCAAATACTGCAGACCACAGAGTAACACCCAAAGAATATCTTCTTTGAAATACTACTGCCTAATTGAAATATGCAGGTATCTTTCCATTTTCTGAGAGTTTCGCGGGGAGCCAAACATAGACTTTAGGGCAGGCTCAGTACTGCCTTAAAGCAGAGTGTTTTTTCAATATAGAATTATTTCTATTTCAAATTGTTAAAATATGGCTACAAGAAGTAATTAAAAATTCAATATATTAGTTCTAGTTTCCAGGGTATCTATAGATATATTTTGGAACCCTGAACAAATAAATATCATTAAACAGCACACTCTATCCTCAACAGCCCTAGAGAAGAAAGAGATGACGATTAATTTTGTGGGTCACAGTTAGCAAATACAGGCAGTTCTGGCTGGGATAAGTGAGAGGTGAAGCCATGAACTATAGCTGCAGTACTCTGAACTATAGCTGCAGTACTCTAATTCCTAAAACATGAAGTACCTTGTATGTACCTAATCTGGTAAACATAAGTTCTATGAGTTTTCTTGTTTTGGTTTGGTTTGGTTTTAATAATATACTATGTACCTATGTATCTATAATGCATGCTTTTTAAAAATAATATAATATGCATCTTGCAGTTTTAGTACATGCTATTCCTACTGTATCATTTCTGCACTGATTGCACCCCTATCTTACGCATTTGGAAGCAGTATCTTCTTCATTTTTGTTGCTGTTATTATTATTACTATTTGCACCTTCAGCCTTCCTATGCATTCTTAACTTTATCAAATATGATTAATAATGGAAAAAATTGAAAATAATAATAATAATATGATAAAATGTCCAAAATGTATTTTGGTAAGATCAGTATATTTTTACCAATATTCAAACTTTATTTTCAGCAACCTTGTAGTTGTAAAGATAACTGTTTTGAGGATGTTTGAATTTCCTACTGAATTATAGTGAAAAAAGAAAATTCTACCAAATAAACCAACTCTGTTAAGTATCTATCCTGTATATTTATGTTTAGTTACATGGTACGCTCCTGTGTAGCTCTAGAAATTAATATAAAGCCAACACAGTAGAGAGAGATATTTGAATTTGTAGTTCAGAAGCTGCTGACATTAGGCATTAGATCATAAGTGGGTCAGAATAAACACTTAACATTCAAATTTAAATATAATATTGTGTAATACAAGAAGATCTATAGAGTCATAATGTCTGAATATATTAGGTATGATGATAATATTTCTATTGATTTCAGTCTGTTAAAATAATGAAACTGGATTACAGAAATCAATTCTTGAAATACAACACAAAAGCATAAATCATTTCCTTTACACTTTCAAAATAGGCTTTTCAAGTGAGATCGACTGTAACTATTTTAGACTGTAACTAAAAACAAGTGTTAATTTTCTCAACCTCACCTAAAAAAAGGCTTATGGTAGTCTTTCTGTTATCTTACAGTTGTCAAGCTTAACAGTCTTTTAACCATCTTACAAACAGCTTTCTCCGTATGATCAATTATTTAAGACTCTCGCTCTTACATCATTACATCTGCAAGGAGAGGAGGTGTTTCAATAGAAGGATCTACCATTAAAGACAATTAGAGAGCGGTCCATTTCCTTTCATGGAGGGAGGACACTCACAAAATGCTCTAAAACATTCAAGAACGCATAGTTTCTGGTAATGTCTTCACAGTTATATATAACTAAATATTTCATGACTTCTCAAAGTCTAACAAAAAATAAGGCATTGGCTTTTCAGGCTGTCAGGCATGGTGTTTTTATTTTCAGACAGAGGAAAGTGCTCTTCTGTATATTTTAAATTAATTCTACTCCAGATGGGAATCAGACTATAGTCTTGACATTACACTGCTATATAAACATTTAAAAGATTACGTTTGTCCAGTACCACTGTTACAGTCACTAAAATAAATTAAAAAAACAGCATTTTTGAGAACGTATGTTACAAAATGAGTGGTGATCCAGAACACGAAATGTAATTAAATCTGCAAAGCACAAACCATGTATTCAAACCTGAAGTGTGAAGCAAAGAGGAATTTGCATTCTGAATGCAATAAACACTGTAAATCAGTTCTTTAAAAGCAGAAGACAACAGTCTGAGCTAAGGGCTGCAGGCATCACATCCTAACCGGGTGTGCAGAATACTACAGATTTCCATCCTGGCATAGCAAGTTAAAGATCTGCGATGGAGATTCACACTCCACTGTTGTTACCAGGAGGTAATTATACAACAGTATTTCTAATGATGGAGTCCCAAAGCAATGCTTCTTCTCTTCCCAGTGGAAAATATCTTTTGAAGCAAAGAGTGGCTGTGGGATTCAAGAGGAGGGAAAACACATACCATAAAATATAATTAAAAATTGTGGAGGCTGCCTATGACAAGAATAACCATAAAAAACAGATACAAACCAGCTGGCTGTTAACAACTCCTGAGTTATAAAAATCTTAAACCTGCTGTAAAGCACTCAATTCGATTTACATAACCACAGAGCTGACATTCCTTTTAGGCTCCTCTGCTGGGGATTATTTTGACATGTTTTAAGGCAGCATAAAAAGCAACTGTGAAAGGAAGACATGTATCATCTTACATAAAAATTCATTCTTGCCTTAAGATTGGACTTACACGCTTTAATCCCAGCATCTTTACTGAAACTGGAAAATACCTTCAATGGCTACTGGTGATTCAATTTTATAACATTATCCCTTTGGTGCTCATATTTTTGATAAAGTTGATAGTGTGTATATACACACAAACAAACAGAAAAAAATCTATACAATCACAGAAGCTTAAGTTTCGGTATTATTGCACAAAATATCAGCTCCACGAGAACCCACTACAGAGCGCAGCATATCTAGTCTTAGATAGATTACATTGCTTAAGATTGTGATCGGCCTTTGCTAAACAAGAAAAGCATTTCTTAGGAATGTAATGATGCAGGCAGCATTTTACACAACTAACGCAGCTTGCTGTAGGGAATTAAAATAAACAAAATAAAATAAAATCAATCTTACATTGAGTGAAGTTTTGATGTATAAGTGCTGGCAGCTTACATTGCCCAGAGCACAGAATGAGTTTTGCCATTTGATAATTTGCTTGATTCACTGTGCTGCCTCATGCAGGGCATTTTATGCCTGATTTATGTTTAATCGAGTCACCTGCTTAATGTTAAGGAGGGTCACAGTTAGATAGAAGGGTTACGACCATATAGGGCTTTCAACATCTCCCAGTTTGACATAAGAAATGGGTGTAAGTGTTAGAGGTCAACCTTTTTCTTTTATTTTTATTTAATGTTCTCTATGGAATATTGCATAAAACATTAATGTACCACAAAACCAATTTGATTCCCTTTTGAAACACAGTAGGCAAATATGGATTAGGAGAATCAAAACTGACAAAATAAAATAAAAGCAATCTGTAGTCTAAGAAGTGATCATCTATATGTGAATTTTTTTAAAGGATTATAAGGTACATCCTTACTTACACAAAAATGAATATAAGTTTTTCCTTTAATAGATATGCAATCAAATTTAGACTGGTGTCTGTGGAAAAAATAAAGGTTATAAAAACAAAAGGACAATAAACTTTTAATATAATTAAGGTGTCCAGATTTACTATTCAGACTGAATGTTCATCCTTTTGAACATATCTGACTGGACATCAGGATTATCAGCATTTTCTTTCTGATAATGATATGAAAAATTACATCTATATTTAATAAATAAAACTAAATGCAGACAACTACTACAGATTGGACAGCTCAGACACATCTGATCTTTATAAATATTTCTGATTATCTCAGTGTTTCAACATGCTGAAAATTACCGCAGGACATTATGTATTTTGAGATTAAAGTCCTCCCATATAGCACTGAAAAAAAAATAGACATTGTGCCAAATTTAAAGATTTATTTTTAAGGAGGAACTATTACAGTTAGGAAAGGAAGGTGGAATTCAGCACTTACCAGTTTGGATAGCTGCATTTCCAAGTTCACTTAATGCTGATTCAGATTTAAAAAATAAAGTCTTTCAGGTTTTTTGCTGTTTTGGGAATAGTGTGTATTTTTTAGAGGGAACAGTGTAGAGTTACTTGCATCGTTGCGGACATTAAGTTCTAAAAGAATCTGGCATTGTAGCTTTAGCAAATTACAGGAGCAGGATGCTAGTAGTAAGCCTACTTCAGAAAACTCCAGTAAGATTAATATTAGTTCATTGGAACATTCTAAATGAGCAAAATATTTATACTAATTTATCCTTGTTTACAGCAATGGTGGACTGTTCTTACATTAAAACTAAAACCAGTGATCCTATTGGAGTTAATATCAAGAAATACCATGTCTTTGGTTGTTTAAATAGCATATTAACTCATTATCACAGGAAAAGATTTATCAGTCTTTTAAGTGCACTAAAATATGTACATGTTATGTCATGAACCCAGCTACCAGAACCCAGTAACAGACACAATTCACAGTGAATCCAGAGGGATATCAGAAGTTTCAATTCTTGACTAAAATATGATTTGATTGCCTGCTAAATTGCATGTGTGTGATATACAACATTTTGTGCAAATGATAAAATACATATTTTCGTATTATTACTATACCCAGAACATACTAAGCTTCTTCAAATATTTTAAAACATATTGATCATTTCCACAGATTCATCTAATAGACAACATATAGACACAGTTCTGCATCCACACTTTTAAAATAATTTACCTACATTGATAGCTTCATCCATCTAATTTAACACTAACCTTCTAAAATCTAAGCATTCAGCCCAAACTCTTCATCTAGGTCGCCTATAGTCAATGAAGAGACACAGGCATCTCCAGAGGGTGATTCATGTGGTCTATCATATACTGAGATGTATCACTCTCTAGAGATGTCTGCTGCTTTCCACTGGCTATGAAAGGAGATGACTTGCTAAGATGTCAACAGCTACATTTCAGACATACTAACTTCTGGCAGATGAATACCTTCCTTGATAGCTAACTTCTTAGATGGCTAAAGCTAGGGAAAATGAGTTTCTTTCCTCAGATAGTGAAAAACTTGCCATTTCTGAGGAAATGTAATGAATCTGCTGCTTTGGAATTCTATTTCTAGGTACATACTTCCTTTAAAATTAGTTTCATGCTCATAAAGAACTACTACAAAATTATCTCAACATCCTTTAAACCTACTTGATTAAAAAACCCTACTTTACGAAAGTTTAAAACATTTTAGACATTAACATCTCAGCAAAATAAAGTAAGCCTCAAAATGATACATGCTTTGTATTGTTCTTTAAAGAAGAAAACAATTTATATTAAACATTCTTTCCTTCCTTCTTTCTTTCAAGGACTCTATTTTTACACAAAAATTTAAAAAATAGATCCTGATGGACAAGACAGAATAAAATTCACTTTGAATTCTATTAGTTCTCTTACCTTCTATCAGTTTCTGTCAAATATTTTGCCAGTTTTTTTTCCCTTTGTTCCACTTCCTATTAAAACCAAATTAGGGAGGCAAACTGATTTCACAATATAAACATTCACCTTTTAATCAAAAAACTAGATTTAATGTCAGAGTACACATTGCTAAAGAATGCAAAGCATCTACTGGATTGAGTCACTCCCAGCTGGATTACTGATAAAATCTGGCCCACATCAGCAGTAACAGGGTTATCAGTAGGAACTCTGCTGAACAAGACATTCAGTGATTGGTCCCAAAACTAGAGTAGGGCATCAGCAAGTGTCCAAGCCACTTTCATATAATACAGAATCTACCATACCACTGTTTGTGCTTTTTATTGCTGTACAGAAAAACTTGAAAATATTAATTCATCAGAGCATACAAAGAATCTCAAACACGCTCAGAAAGATGTAGTTCTGTTCACTTGAAGAAACTTAAAGGGATGTTACTCAGCGATGATTCTGGGCTTATTTACTTCATTTAGTGGAGCATAGTACTGAGATATCTGAACTAGCATGTTCACATGGTATATGCACCACACAGGGGTACTAACTCTGAAATGGAAGCTCTTTTGTTATGTCATAATAGTGATGCACCCAGGCTGACAATGAGGGATTTCTTTTGTTTTGTAAATATGCTCTTAATTCCACTTTCCTGAAGGCAGTGGCAGACAAAAGAGGGAGTATTAGCTGAAATTATTTCCAACTCTGAAAAGAACTTAGAAAATCTACCAGCTTTCCCTCTGCTTCTGGCTGTCAGGACAGGTTGAAACTGTTTTAACATCTGTGCCCAGAAAGCTCTGTTCTCAGTAGCATGTGCTCTCTCTAAATAAAGTGCTCTTACATAGCATATTTCACATGAAAGAAGTAGATGGTAACAGCCAAACATGAAAAGAGCTAGGAATCCTGGAAGCCTCAGCATTAGAGATGCCCATTGTGCATGCTGGTGAAAATTACAGAATTCCAGATCTATAAACTGGATGGGAAACGTATATTAAGAAGAAAAGAAGAGAAATTATTCCAAAAAAATGGCAAACTTTTCATCATAATTACAATTTTAAAAGAACTGTGAAAATTCTCTTTATAGATAATCTTTAATGGTATAGGCTCTGGGAACAGTGCTTTTTGACCCTATACACCGCAAATAAAATTTTCATGCTATGATAAAATCGTGACTCTTCATTTAGCTGGTATTTTTTCAACAATTTGTTATTGTAAAGATCTCATGCGAAGACAGCATGAGAAGATATATTTGTCAAAATAGTCTTGAAATGTTCATTTTTTTTGTGGCAGTTACACAAAGCTAAAGATTTCTCACAAAGTAGCCATTTTCTCGGGTGGTGAGGTTTCTTCTAGGAGATGTATGCAGTATATGAAAGGAAAATAATGCAATTCAAAATTATTACATTGTCTGAAAAATTTCCGAGAAGCAGCTAGGAAGCAGGAGGAAGCTGAGAAAAAAGGGGTAAGAATTCAAGTCTGTATTTTCTTCGGACATTTGGCAAAATGGACACGAGATGCAGTTAGGAGAAATAATGAGCAATGTTAGCACTGGAATTCCCTTTTCATTTGCAACTTTTTTATCTATCAGTGCTTAGTTTTTCATTTTTTCTTTAAAAGAACATTACCTGATGGCATTCCTCCCAGATTTACTAGATTAGCCAGGCTGGTGAGATAAAGGATTCATGATTGGTCAACATGCTAAGAATGAGGGAAATAATAAATTTGTCGAGCTTGAAGCAACAGCATTAAGGTGCCTACAATGAAACTACTAATCTTGCCAAAATATAGTTACATAATATGCTTTAATTTTTGGTCAGACCTGAAGTGGTCAGGCAGTTGGACTAAATGACTGCTCTAGGTCCCAAATGAAATATTCTATTCTATTCTATTCCATTCCGTTCCATTCCATTCCATTCCATTCCACTCCATTCCATTCCATTTATTTTATGCAGATTATAGTCTTAAAAGCAAAACCAGTAAATGAAATTAAACTGAGCATCTTTGTTTTAATTTGGCTTTGTGTGTCTACATCTGTGTTGAAAACACCGCAGTGTAAACTTACAGGGGGAATTTTTAGGGGAAAGAATTCAGAGGAATCTCAAAATCACTCAGTTTCAAAAGATGGGAGGAAAAGGTTTATATATATTCTATTTAAAAGACAGAGAACTGGACAAAATTTAGTGGCCTAACCAAAACTATTCAAAGAAATGAGGAAGCATCATACCACACATCATAATATCAATACCCTCCTTCCCCCCCAAAAAAATGTTGATTAGGATATAATCAACTTCAAAATCTTTCACATCTCTGAAAAAGATGTTGAGATCTAGAAGACAGCGTATCATGTAAGATAAAGTGACTTTTGAAGACAGGGCAGCAGAAACCATACCAAAGCAACAAATAAAAAGTGAAACAACTATATTGTAAACTCTGGTAAAAAGAATCACTGTAAGTAACCATAGAAACAACACTATACAAAAAGTGAGATGGAGCTAAGCAATGCATGAGATGTTAGCGTTCAGTGACTGAGGATGAAATGAGGAGCCTTCTACTGGGAGCAGGCCACAGATGGATCTGTGTTAAGTGAATAAATACAATTAAATCATGAATAATTCTAAAAGAAGCAATGAAGCAGATTCAAATACAACTCCAAAAGACAGTGTTATCGCAGAGGTTATATAAACAGTTCTGAATTATACAGCAAAACAAAAAAAAAACCACTTACCACAATTTTTTTACACAAAAAGGATTTTCCAAGGGCAGACCAAATACAGTTTATGTGGTTACACTGAATTAAAACAGTCTAAGATGTGGGATAGAAATTAAGTTAAATCCATTGGCAATAACCTTCACCCAACTTGATCACAAGTTATATAAGGGCTACATTAAATATCCTTCTATTTTGCCTATGCCCTACTTTATATCTGGGCTACCTACTAAATATATTAACTTACTTGATTACTCAATAAAAACTACAGTCTGAAAAATAAATAAAAATTCTGAAAAAGTACATCATTATTTCTAATACAAAATCCTGGTACTCTTAACTTTTAAAGTACCATTCCACTGGCCAAAGAAAGTTCTGTGAAACTCTTGCCTGGTCAGCTAGAGAGGACTAGGGAAAGTCATAATCTTTAACACTCACTGGACAAATGGTACCCAGCTATTGAGCAGAAGGTGGAGAAACCAAGTTGCTTGTACTTAAAACAGCATTTCCATATAAGCATTTTTAATTGCTTTCAGATGCTTTTACATCTTAGTAGTGATTAACTTCATTCAGCAGACATGAGTAAGCGCGTGTGTTCCAAAAGCTTGTAAATTTTTGGCACTTGGTCTAATAAAACATAAAACTTCCATACAAACTTTGCCTCTAATTTCTTTAAACAAAAAACATACTAGAAACTCAACAAGTGAAATATTCACCCTAGTAGTAATTTTGTAGTATAGCTACAAAACATGTTCTGTAATTGGCCATGGACAGTACAAGAACCAGAACTGGGCAGGAACTCTTCCTCAGGAGAAGATACAGATACATATTTTTTTTTTAGGTGAGGAAAGATTGTAATAAGAAAAAGAGTCTACACCTGCAGTTGTAAGCTGCAGGATGCAAGCCTGCCCTCCAAGCCAAAAAACAGCTCTGAACTGTTTTATTTATTGGTACAGATGCAACCATAAAAGTCATATTCCTTACAGGTGTAGTAGCCTAAACAGTATCATCTCTTGCCCAGACCTTCCTGGGGGGTAAGCATTCAGGGTTTTTTTCATTTAACTTACGAGTTATCTACTACAATAATACTTATTTATTTTGATTCTACATACATGTCACCTCCTCATAACAGTCTTTCCATACAAAATTTTACCCCTGGTGATAACAGAGATCAATTTAAAGAGAAATCTAAGTCATTTACATTTTATATAAATATATTCCTATGGCTGTACTTTAAAATAAAAAAGCTAAATACTATTTCATAATGAGTTATTCCATATTCCATAAACATGAAGCTCACTTTTTTATATCCTATAGAGGCAAGAGTGATATATTTTTTGTCATTCACCTCTAGGAGTATGTTGTCCTCAGTGTGGTCTGCATATCTGAGACTTCAAAGGCCGAATATAATTTGAGCTTTCAATAGAGGAAAAAAATTACTTTAAAAATTGTTTTGTCACACAGTGACTGAGTGCACAGGAACCACTGTTTTCTTCCACTTGAATGAAATATTAATCTACTAGAATCTTTTGAGATACTTTTCAAAACAAATGTACTGATTCATAAGAAATCACCTTTCTCTTTTCAAATACTTGCACTGAATACTGATGGGATGCTGGAAACCATTTGGGTTTGCAGTTTTCTTCTTTCTTTTGGTAGTCTGGTACTTGCAAAAAGAATGTACTGTTGTGATGCAGTAAGTTACCCAGTTATTAAATTGCCCAAGTAACTTAGTCCTTTTCTTCCCATATTCACATATATTTATGAAGCAAGGGTACAGGGAAAACCTATCATTGTTTGCACTGTGTTAAGCAGATTTTCTCACGATCTGAAGTTCAAGCTTAAGTGACATTACAGAGTCAGTATTCTAATACGGTAATTACAGCTAGGTCTCTGTATATTGGATTGATGCATCATAGCATATGAATTAAGGAAATAGTTTACTGTCAAAAGAAAACATAAAGACGACATCATCCTTTTTAGTAGTGATGTTGTTTATTTAAGATCCTACCCTTGATTTTCATGGTTCCTAGCAATGTAGCTCCAGTAACCTGATGTAATCATAAACAGAGATTATTGGAATACGCAGCTGACACCACCTCATGTTTTGAATTCTATATTTCCACTACAAGTGCCAGAAACGTTCTTTAAAAAAAAGTACAGTCTGCAGAAAGCAATGCTATTCTATTAACTTTCCTCTCAATATGGGCAACTGGATTTTTCAAGACCATATGTGTGGTCTTAGTGCCTGTGATATCAGACAGCATAATGAATATAGAGAAAAGGAAATTTAGTAGATGCATCTGCCCATTTAAAACACTCCCTGCAACTTGTTCTACTTCCCTTATGTCAATCTAAATCTCAGCCACCACCTAGCAAAAAGGTAATGTTGACAAAACCTTACTTTTCAGTAAAACTTGTCAGTACACTGTCTGTCTATCTGCCATTGCTATGGATTTTGATGAGTTAAAACGACTCCGTGACATTATTAATTTTGTCTTGACTAGGTGCAGTTTTCCTTTCTCCAGCTTACTCATTCCTAGCATGTTACTGTTTTCATAGTCAGAACTAATACATCATTAATTTATGACCTCATCAAAGCAATGTAATAGCAGTAACATTCTCCTCAATCTAAGATTTTTTCCTAAATGTCCATAGTAGTCACATCTCTAATACTAGTCGCAGTAACAGTTTATTCTTTGCTGACAGCTTGAACACAGGATCTCACTGCAATTAAGACTGGATTGAAAGGAGATGATTTAAGAGTTACTGGTACAACATTCACAACTAAAAACATTTCAGAAAGACAAAATAAAGCCCCCTGTATATGCACTGTTGAAAGATGACAACCCTTGAAAGCAATGATACAAATACTGTAACAACATACCTTTGTAACCTCTCAATACTCACAAATTAATAGACAATAGCAAACAAACTTGTATTACATTACATAAGTTGGTTATACCAGCTCATAAAGAAGAATTCTCTCTCTTCCCTCCCCCTTTCTCTCTCTCTTTCTCTCCATCACACACACACAAATTTTTTAGCCCCCTTCCTACCCCTTTCCATCCCACTCCACTTTTCCAATTGCTGCCTCAGGCACGCAGCAACCAACCAACATAGCTACCTATTTCTGCATCTTGAAGGAGTAAAAGGAGTCTTCTCACCTGAGGAAAGTAAAATGAGGTTTTCAAACTTAGTATGTTGAATGCATGGAAGCTCAGACCAACAGCTCGAGTTTTCATAAACCACAAGCTCTGAAGACAGCTCCATGAGCAATAACTAACAGATCATTTTATATTTGCAACACAGTTCATCAGCATGTCTTTCTATGTGCTTAACTTCACATCACAATACAGTTCTGACATAAATACCCTCTGATTTCCAACAAAGAAGAAAAACCTTAAGCAACTTGCCGACTATCTAGAATCAAGTTTGTGCAACAATCTGGCCTTGGAATCCTGAGCCTGGGACTTGAACCAGAACAACCTTCCTCTTCAAAAACCTTGTCCCAGTTAGGACTACTTTATGATAGCTCTAATATACTGCATAGGACAACATTACTAACACAATACAGTGCACTGTGAACAACTGATAGCGGATTCATTATAATTCTGATAGTATGTTATCCTGTCTTATAAAACTCATGCAGGCAATGTTACTAGAGCTGTAAGTCATAAGGAAAACTCATAGTGACTGGTTGTCCTTGGAAAACTGACAAAGTTCATTTTGTGTTCAATAAGCTTGTTTCCTGAACGGTTAGATATGATGTGATCATTAGATGCTTGACCCTTCCAAGCTGTTATCAAACACAGATAACTTAAAAAAAAAATTAATAAAATCATTTAATACAGTACTTATCTCACTCTTTTTTTGCTTGAGTTGTAGTCTTCTAAAGCTGCCCAGATATAATAACGCTTGCTTGCATACTTCTCTTGAAGATATCAATTACTTGAGTAAATTCGTAAGTTCACCTACATCCTATATCATATAACAAAAATATCTGTGCTACCTGGCATCTTTTCTGGATATTCCCTTCATATGTAAGTCCTTGCATGAGATCTGGAAAACTCCACAGCACGCATTGATCTTAACCAGAAGACAATCATATTAAAAAATGACATTTGACACCACCCACCAAAAAAAAAAACCAAACTGAAAACTACTTAAATACATTAAGCTGCAGTTTCTTCCTGTACTTTAGAGAATCCCCAAATACATGATAATGAAATCACGGACCATAACTTTGGAATATATAAATTTGAAGTCATCTTTTATTGAATGCAGTATGTAGCACTGGTAGCAGATCAAATATAAAATGAAGAGAAAAAAATGATTCACCCTTCATTGATCATATCATGCAAGGACATACGTAGTCTAATTCTATAGGAAAGGAGATAGACAACCTGATAGCATCCAAGAACTTCATGTCATCGTGATGATCCAGAACCATAGTTAGCACTGTGATGATATTGAGCTTTGTACCAGATCTTGCAATGCTTACTCTAACAAGTACCATCTTACTATACTGCTATAGCAATCAACATCATTCAGATAAGAGACCATCATGTTTGTAAGACTGAGATATTATTCCAAATTCAGCCGCTCAGGTTCATTTCTAGTGGCAGTGTTTAATAAAATAATATTCCATATTTGATGTTTAAAATGGCAATGCACTGTTTGCTCTGTAGAAGGTTAGTTTTGAACTACTTAGAAATGAAATTATTTCGTATCGAATTATTTTGGCTAAACATTCTTATTAAAAAGCAAGAGTTTGGTTGAAGAAATATGAGGTTTATTATAAAAAAACCTGCAAACATAGGAGCATGATTATCTTGATGTTTTTTTAATTGAAAGACTCTGCCTGAAATCTGAGCTACAAGACAATTTCAGTATTTCCCACAATTGGTAAGCTTCCATTTTGAGTAATTTAATTTTATGAAACAAACAGTGTACTCTGCAATATGTACCTTTTCAATAACTTTTTCATTTCAATTACAAATAATAGTATGTTGGACTTCAGAAAGCTATAAGTAATCACTGGTAAACACTTCCATTATCAGGTCCAAATTTAGTCATCGATAACTTTGCCACGTACCTGCTCTTAAGAATAAGACATTAATTGCTTTCTTTTTTATCATGAGTTTGATGTTTTGTTTTGTTTTGCTTTGCATGTTATTTGTTTTATAGGAAACCTTGATGATAAAATACCTTCTTTTGAAAAGTGGAGGGTTTTTTCCCCCAAGATGTTTAATATACTTTTATGATTTGAAACAAGAAACTGGAATTTGGGTGAGGGTCATTTCTAAAGTCAGAGACATATTTTTTTCTGATCATGTTAAATCTGCCCTGACTTAGCAAAGCTATATATATCTGAAAACTACCACACATGACTAGAGGCTTTACTAATATCTTCTAATAGTTCATCTTCACAGAATATGGTCGTTCAACTGGGATCCTACAAAACTGGTACAGAAATATCACTCTTATGGGGAAATTCACAAATCAGTACCATTACACCCTTAGCCTTCAGAAGGCAAAATTATTCTGTGATCCAGGAAGAAACAAAAATCTCTCATCTCAGATTTTCCACTGAAAGGAAATAAATCTGCGCACATCACAACCTGATGATAACTCAGTAGTCATAAGATGCAAGTAGAAGAGAGGATTCACTAGCTTGTAACTATGCTGTAAAATAACTTCACTCCTTGAGTACCTTGAGTGTGTTGAGGTACCTGACTATCCTCACTGCCTAAATATTTAATCCCAGAGTCTCTTTTGAAGTGAACCAGCTTGTTCCCTTTAAATCAAAAAAACTGGGAGCATTTCTGGAAACAGTTCAGTCCAGGGACTCCTCTTAACAGGCAGTGGGTGAACCTGCATGAGGTCTGACCCTCTGACTTACAGAGTCTTCCAACAGTATTCTGTACGCTTTGAATATATGTAGTGTTGTATGGTATAATACTGCAAAATGTACAAGTTCTTATTGATTAAAAATTCTTAATAAAAAAGGTTTTATTTCTGCAAGTTATTCTTGGTTTTAAAAAGATTTTATGACTGAAAAAGCTACGTCTACGTAGTTTATTGTAAGCAAAGATACTCAAAGCCTCCTCATGCTCAGAAATGGCTAGAAAGAAAATAGTTGTCAGAAGCAAACGTGGTTAAATGGCTTTAGATTCAGAGACAGTTTATAATCTGCCTGCTTGGAGATCTTCCATACATTTGCCTATAATAAACCGTGTAGTCACATCCTATTTTCTTACGAAGAGCTACCGAAGTTACTGAATGTTCACAGGAGTCTGATTCTTTGATTACTGGGACCCCAAAACAAATTCTTATATGGCAGTGTTTTCTGCTCAAGATCTATAATAAATTTCATTTTAACACATCATTTAAAATGAAGGTTGAGGAGTAAAATATCAAGTCAGAAAAGAATGAATTTGCATACACCTGAGATTATACAACGAAGCACTCAAGTTCCCACTGTGTCTTGTATTCTTACTCTAATAGTTGCTGAAACAATTATTTGGTTTGGGGATTTTTATAAAATTGGTGGCTACATGGAAAATCAACTAAATTATTAACTAGTGAATGTAAGGGACTCATTGGAACTTAAACTAGTGAGCTTCCAGAACTGGTTTTCAGTGATAAAGTAGAAGATCGCTAGCCGTTCAACAGGATGATAATATGACAAAATCATGACAATGTTTTCAGAAGAGGACAGGTGGCCTGAATTACACCTTAATTATGATTTTAAAAACTATGAAATAATATATTTACAGAGTTGAGTCAGTATCTCTTCCCACTGATACATCACCTAGTGAACACAATAGAAGCTTTCACATTAATTATAATGACTACTCCTTAATGAAGTGAAAAAGTGTTTGTGTAATCTGATTCAGTTTCTTGAATTAGGTTACAGTTTATCACTCTAAAGCAGGATTTTGTTGCTTATTTTTGCCATAAGTTAGTTCACTCCCAACAGATAAACAGCATATCATCCTATAACACCAATCAAAAACAATGCTAACATTAAAAATTATTAAACACTAATAACCAAAACGCTGTGTTAACATGGAATGCATTTTAAAAGAAGTAAGCAATAGCCACTCAATTTTATTAATGTGTATCTTTTTAACCAACACAGGATCACAAAATGTGTGCACTACATAAAATAAATAACTAATAGATTTACTTGTCAAAAAGTATGTAACTCAAACTTTTAATTTCTAGCCTCTGCAATACTCATAGAAATCAACTCTACTCACTTCGATAAGTTAAATACATTCTTAAGACCTTACAGGACTGAGTCTATCAGGAGAAAATACTTCCAACTACAGATTTTGCTTCTTGGCAATATCCAATATGATGTGGATGTAATAACAATGATAATTATATTTTAACCATTCTTTCTGTTCTGCCTAATACAACATCAATAACTGTGAGCCAGAGAAAATGAAATTATTTAATTATGTGATTAATCTTTCTTTAAACACCAAATAATTCCATCTTCTACTTTAGCAGAAACATTGCCACACTTTATCAACAGCTGCATCTGTGAACTCCATTTGTCCTCCAAACTGAAATAATCCATACAAACCCTTTCAACTCTCCTTACTCTAACCCCCCATAAAAATGCTTTGTGGCTCAGTGAGTTTTGTACAGGATGGAAGTTGGAATATACTTTTATTGATTCAGGCACAGAGCAAGAGAGAAAATAAGGATGAGATTAGAAATTAAATCTTCAGATTATCACTTAAGAAAAGAAAAAACAGAACAGGAGTTTAATACAGGAAAGTAGTTATAATTTGCACACATGAAACATTTCAGAGGAAGCTTAATATCTTTACACTGGAAAAGAAGAGTCTGGTATCAGACGTGGAATAGGTGGACAGAAGTAGCTATCGTAAAGCAAATCTGTTCAAAATAATAATAATAGCAATAATAATTACTGAGATTAATTTAATGTAAAATTAATGCAATAAATTAAACATGTAAGGTGCTTTGAGATTACTTGTTTTAATTGACAAACATATATCTATATGTATATATAGATATAGAGATATACGAAGTAGTATTCTTATCATGCCCTATAATAGTGATTTCCAAAAGCACTTTATATTCACATTTTATCTTTGCAAGAAAGATGCGGTTCCTCAAATACGTACAAGAGTTTTGTAGTTACTTGTTTAATCACCTGTAGATTACAGACTAGTAGGCCAAGCTGCTGAAGAATTAAGTCAGGAGCTTTACAAAACAGTTTCAAAACCTAAAATACTTAAGAGTAATTACCAAAAAAATTAATTTGAAAAGTAAGATAATTGCTTTTCAAAGTTCGTATGAAAAATAATGGAAATACCATTTTATATGTTATATAGCAACTACAGACATAAAAATACAGAGCACAATGTATACCATACACTCAGGAATTACAGCACTGTTTTTCTGATTAATTACAATTATCTACTATTTCAACTTTAGACAACGTTTGAAGCCTTCTAAGCACATTAGCCAAGAAAAGATCCGCAGTACACAGAGGTATGAGGATCAAAGTTAACTATGATGAGCCATCTAATTTTGGAAGGGCTTCAAGGCATTATCCAGATAAGCCTGAAAAGTCAGTACACCTGTCTGAACCCACACCAAACTCTTCTTTCTTCTGATTACATTATTTGTAACATAGGCAGATTGTAATTCTCTGGACAACTCAAGAGGCTCTTCATTTCCTGTTACTACACATTTCTCATTTTGTCACACCTTCAAAGGTCCCACATTTATTTTAATAAACATAAGACTGTCTTTTGTCAGCTGACCAGTCTTTTCTAAAGTTGGGAACATTCTGTAAGTTGACCCGAATGAAAGACAGTGGTTAGATCAGCAATTGTGGGTAGTATTTATGAAACTTGTGATAAATATTGACAGAATATCATCCAAGAGGTGATCCTCACTTCTTCAATTTATGCTCCCTAAAAAAACGTGGAATATTATTCCTTTTTTCCCTTTTATTTTCCTTCTCAATATAGGCCCTAAATCTCAGCTTAGTCCCTAAATAATTCTCTAAAGCGAATCCATTCTAAATGACGATGCAACATTCTCTGCATGGGTTTTCAGACTGGACCAGTAATAGAATATATTTTCAAGTGATCCTTAACTTGGCCTCCCACAAAAATACACAATCATGACATTTCATGAGAAGTGTCAGCATACAGTTTTGTACCAATATTATTTGCACACATAAATAATGCATGCAGAACCAGCCCCTTTAGAAACCAGGATTTCCACCTTTAAATGTATATTTCTGTATTACGCAGCAGATTTCAGAAAAAGGAAAATTCTCAAGTAAAAATCATATGTTAAATCATAGTGTTGTGTATCCTAGATATACCTAATAATCTGTTACTTAAAGAGCGTTAAATAGCACATAATTGTTTGTGTGATCACTTATACGCTTTTGTAGGCAGGAAGGAAACTTAGTTACTATACTCAGACTATTAAATCAACCAGAAAGCTTAAAAAGAAGAATTTGTTACAAAAAAGAGAGAGAGAAAGAGGGGAGGGAAGCACTTAACAATCTGGTACTTTTATTTTTTCCTGCTTAGAGCTGCATCCTAACAGGAAATTCAAACTTCATAAACTTCTCAAACAAGCAGTCATCTTAGGGCCACAAAGATGATTAAGGGATTGGAGCTGGACACAGCCCCGAACAACCTGCTCTGTGTCACTCTACTTTGACCAGGGGAGGTTGGACTAGATGATCTCCAGCAGTGCCTCCCAACCTCAACTATTCTGTGGTTCTACGAATATACAGTGAAAATATGGAGGAAAATGTTCACAAGTGGCAAGAATTTTCTAGCATCATCTAATGTAACAACTTCACCTGTCATTTACTGCAGTTACAGCAGTTCTTTCTTCGCAGGGCTCCTACAGTGGTTTTAGTACTTATTCACAAGTAGATGCACAAATGTTCATTGATTTGAACTCACAAGATCAGATTATAAGCCTACTTTTATACTTGCCTGTCTATAAAATGCTGGAATGACTGTCATGTAGCATTGCTGTCATGACGTTCCTTGCCTCTGCTAAGCCATACTCTGTGGAACTATACTATACTCTATACCCCAGAGCCTGCTGCTAACAGTGTCAGTGTTTGCATTTTTTGTGCTGTTTGAGACTCAACACCACCACAATGGGAAAAAATCATGCTCACCCCTTCTGTTGTGGTAAGTCATGTAATGTGAAACCAGTTCAAACTTAATAGCGATTTCATTTAAACCTCTCCTCTTTTGCAAGAGACTCACAAAGTATTACCATCCTAAAAGGATTCGATGAATGATAATCTTACATATGCCTATTTTCTTTAATTTTGAATTATTTTCTTCTTTTTTTTTAATCATCATTTTAAAAAGGTCTACATCTGTTTTTGTGGGCTGATATTCTAAGAAATTGGATCTGTGTTTTTAGTACCATATATTTTTATCATTAACTTGTTATGACCAGCTTTAAAGGACTAGGGAGGAATTGGATACTTTAGGCATGAGTTGTGGTTTTAAGCTGCTTTCTTAGAATAAAAAAAAAAAGCAAAAAAACCCCAGAAGATATTATATCAAGAGGCGATCTGCTCTTATATATTAACTGTAACACAAAACCCCGAACGATACTGTTGGCAAGGTTTTTTTCCTGTCTCCCTCTTTTCGGCTTGCTTATTTGTCTCTGAGTTCTTTCATGTCATCTCCTTTCTACTTTTCACATGCATTTTTTTCTTTGATATTTTCCTGCCTTACTTCCCCCAAATAATTTCCCTTTGCTTCTGCAATTTTTGATCTCTCCCTCATAAACACGAATGCTTTTGCCCTATAAAAAATTTCGTTCTTTCCCCACATAGGCCCTATTATTCTCACGTTGCATTCACTCTGCACCAACTCTATTGCCTTTACTAGGTTTTATCCTTTAATTCCTATTGTATAAGATATTTTAATCCCAATTCTTTTTTTTTGCTGATCACACCTGCCCAGACTACCACTGTGAGTCCTACTTGCCTGACACCCTCCCATGCTTGCCTGCACTCTCAGTCTCATCCCTCCTTCCCTCTGCTTACTTTATAACTCTCTCTTACCAACCTTAGTTGTCTGACTTCTCTTCATTTTGTCACTCCTCTTGATCTTTAGTCTTTTGAAAAGCTGTAAGTTCCTAATAAAACATTTCTGGCTATGTGTCTGTCTCACTATGTAGAACAGCTCTCGAGCCCTAAGGCCAAGAGACATGGCTCCACTTTTGTCCACAGAGCTAAACTCTCTTCACTTTCCTCCCTCCTCCAGACAAGACACTTCATCCAAACTGCCAACAGTTTCTGGCATGTGGTATTTCCTGAACTGTGCATTTTTTTGGAGAATGTTAGTCAGCTATGACCAAAACCATGCCAAGGATCATGCTCATACTTAAACAGGCATGTGATCATGGGCACGTACTCAAACATCTACCCATCTATCCAATCTCCAAGACCCAGCAATCTTCCTCTCTATTTGGATCTGTCTAGTTTATTATCTTTCCTTTGCCTTAGAGAAAATCAGTGCTAGAGACTGAGCTGTGCAAACAAGTAGGGAACAACAGGGGAAGAAGTGAAAGCTCAGGTGAGCTTTGCTGAAGCAAATGGGAGAAACAAAGAGGAAGTCAGGCAGAAACGCCAGGAGGCCTGCATGGATGAACAAGGAGCTACTGGACAAACTCAAACACAAAAAGGAAGCCTACAGAGGGTGGAAGCAAGGACAGGTAGCCTGGCAGGAATACAGAGAAATTGTCCGAGTGGCCAGGGATCAGGTTAGGAAAGCTAAAGCCCTGATAGAATTAAATCTGGCCAGGGACGTCAAGGGCAACAAGAAAAGCTTCTATAGGTACGTCGGGGATAAAAGGAAGACTAGGGAGAATGTGGGCCCTCTCCAGAATGAAACGGGAGACCTGGTTACCTGGGATACGGAGAAGGCTGAGGTACTCAATGACTTTTTTGCCTCAGTCTTCACCAGCAAGTGCTCAAGCCTCACCGCCCAAACCGCGGAAGGCAGAGGCAGGGACTGGGACAATGAACAGCCACCCACTATAGGAGAAAATCAGGTTTGAGACCATGTAAGGAATCTGAAGGTGCACAGGTCCATGGGACCCGATGAGATCCATCCACAGGTCCTTAAGGGACTGGAGGATGAAGTTGCTAAACCACTATCCATCATATTTAAGAAGTCGTGGCAATCCGGTGAAGTTCCCACTGACTGGAAAAGGTGAAACATAACCCCATTTTTAAAAAGGGAAAAAAGGAAGACCTGGGAAACTACAGGCCAGTCAGTCTCATCTCTGTGCCTGGCAAGATCATGGAGCAGATCCTCCTGGAAAATATGCTAAGGCACATGGAGGAGAGGGAGGTGATTCAAGACAGCCAGCATGGCTTCACCAAGGGCAAGTCCTGCCTGACCAACCTAGTGGCCTTCTAGGATGGAGTGACTACATCAGGGGACATGGGAAGGGCTACTGATGTCGTCTATCTGGACTCCGTAAGGCCTTTGACGCGGTCCCCCACAACATCCTTCTCTCTAAACTGGAGAAATATGGATTTGATGGGTGGACTGTTAGGAGGAGGAGGAATTGGTTGGATGGTGACATACAGAGGGTAGTGGTCAATGGCTCAATGTCCAGATGGAAATCGGCGACAAGTGGTGTCCCACAGGGCTCCGTATTGGGACCAGTACTGTTTAATAGCTTCATCAATGACATAGACAGTGGGATCGAGTACACCCTCAGCAAGTTTGCAGACGACACCAAGCTGAGTGGTGCAGTTGACACGCCTGAGGGACAGGATGCCATCCAGAGGGACCTGGACAAGCTCAAGAAGTGGGCCCGTGTGAACCTCATGAGGTTCAACAAGGCCAAGTGCAAGGTCCTGCACCTGGGTAGGTATCAATACAGGCTGGGGGATGAAGGGACTGAGAGCAGCCCCACCGAGAAGGACTTGGGGGGACTGGTGGGTT